>NC_084634.1:27127653-27427653 GCF_033978795.1 Nerophis ophidion
AATATTAAAACACCAGTATTATTAGTGCATCTCCTGGTGGTTAACTTCCCCGGTCTTTAAAAACTAGTGACACCTCTGTTTCAGACTTCAATTGTGGGTTCTTGTGCGCACCACAGTTATGTACAATGCGATGCCAAAGTGAAACTTCAAATGCTGCCACTTATTTATTATATTTCACCTTTCTTTTATCACTTTGTACTTGTTCCAAAATGCTGGTGCATTGTGTGATTGCGTAAAGGTGAGCTTTGATGACGCTCAAAACCCAACCGTTTTGCATTTTGTGAATTGTGAATAGCAGCCATGAAAGAATAAAAAATATCAATCACAGGATAAGCTTTTGAGATTTTCCACAAGGCGTTGGCTCGTGTCGGAAGGAATTTTTCTCTATTCATTAAAAATAATGATTTCTCATGTCAGAGGTCAGATCTTAGCTTGTCATTCCAAAGACAAGTCCTGGAATGCCTGCTATGCTTAAAGGTGCAGAGAGGTCGATCCAAACCCTTGATTGATTCTTTTGGCTATGTACTGACTTTAAGTATTTATGAACTTTTGCTCGACTTGACTATCATTAACGCCAACAGATGTCTGGCAAATTGACAGACTACAAGGCAAACCAGAGAACAAAATACGACTACTAATCCATTAAAAATTTGATTTTCTGAAGCACATTTTGTGGAGTTTTGACTTTATTTATTTGAATAAAAGGTAGAATTAAATGGTCCCTCTAATTATAACAACATTGGCACCTATTTCATCATTCTGGACCTGTACAATTTTCACCAATTTTAGGCTTGTTTTCTAACCATTTTCAGCACAGTTTTGGAATTCTGACATTCTGACGTCACCTACAAAAGACTAGAAGAATTTTCATATTGCGTTAGTATGTGTTTTGGGAGCATCTTCACCCCGAATCTCGATGTTTTTGTGCACATTTTGGAGGAATGATCTGGCCAAACGCCAGAATTCGGGAGCTCCCTCGGCTCCAGACAATCCCTGCAGGAAAAACTGAGAAAAAAAGAGTAAACTCGGTGTCTAAAAAGAAGAAACAAAGAAGGTTAGCCGCTCATATTGTATTTTGTGTCCTCTGCTACTGATTATTCCCTCAAGATACTAGAGGAAATTCTGAAAGAGCATGGTGATCTGCGTCCGGTGCCTGGTCAGGATTGGCCTCTGTCCTAGGATCTGTCTCAGGATCGAAACAGTACGGTTAAATTTCGTGAGTGAGGGCTAACAATGGCGATCTTCAGCTCCGAATGAAAAACTCAAATCAGAGTCATCTTGCAAAGACGCCATGTTTGAGTTTTAGTAAAATTCAAACACATTATATTTCCATTTTCTTTCATGTTTATTTATTTATTTTTAATCATAATATCAACCATATCAGTTTTGAAGTCATCACAGACCAGGGCGACAAAAACCTACCATTAAGTGATGAAAATAAAAGCCTTTATACACGCCACAAGTGTCAAACTCGAGGCCCGGGGGCCAGATCTACTAGCCCTCCAGGTCATTTTATGTGGCCCGCCACTTCATTTATTTTGCCTGCTTAGTCATTCCGTGTGGTCTTTCAAATAATTTAAAGTGGTTATTTAATGAGGTCTGCAACATCATTTAGTGTGGACCGTTAGTTAAAGTGGTCTTGCACATTATTTAATGCAAAAAACGTATGGAAAGAACTTGGTATGGAAATGTCCTTTATCTGGACCTATAAGAAGTGGCGTGGCATGGTGGCAATACAGTCGTTCTAAAAAATAATGTGGTTCCAATCACAGGTCAAATGTTGAAATGTTCAAAATGTCCTACCTGCGTAGTTCTTCTCCCTGGCCCGCCTGGGCATCGTCCTCCATGCGAACATGGTAGGTGTTGAGTTTATGGCGAGGGATGTGAGTGAGAAGTTCCGAGAGGTCCAGCCTCCTTAGGAACTGCACGGGCTGAGGAAGAGCGGCATCGCCCACACTGCCCGAGGCAAGCCGGTGATGAAGCGGGAGGGTAAAGGCCATGGGCAGGGGTAGAACAGCTCCGGGGTCAAGCTGAGGAATACCGCCGGAGCCTCGGCTAAAGGCCCCTCCGACTAAAAGGTGCTTGCGCTGTGTGTCCATGTGGACCGCTGATTTGAGGAACTCTCCTAATTGACGGGATCCCCGAAAAGCTGGCCCACCGACACCAGGTCCGAGGACAGAGGTTGGCGAGAAGGAAAATCCGGATGGCGGCGATTGTCCTGGGGAGTCACATGGAGACCTATGAGGAGGTCCCAGAGGAAAGAGTCCCCCTGCTGCTCCTCTCTCAACAGAGTTCTGGCGCTCCATTGATTGTTTTCTCGGTAGCTCCTGACTCGAGGCTCTGTGTGCTGTTTTATGCGATCCCACCACCGGCTTATTTTTCCTGGGCTCCTCAAACAACCCATCCCCAGATCCAGAAGCCCCTCCACTGGCTCCTGTCCGCCCAGTGCTCCTCTCAGATGGCTTCTTCTTCCTCTCATCCTGCATGCGTTTCACCTGATACCAGTCGGTGTCTTTCTTCAGGTGACCCTGGCCGCAACGGCAGGAGCAGAACCTAAAAGCCAGGTCGTATCCTTTCTTGGTCCACATGTTCTGCCGACACTGCTTTTCGTTCCATGACCGTGCGCGGCCGATGCAGTTGAACTGCACCAGGATGGAGCTCTCCCACTCGTAGAAACACTGCAGATGCATCCAGTTGCCGTAGGGACAGAGCTCGTTGTTGCAAAGCACCCGCTGGTAGTCGTCCTTTTCCAGGTCGATGGGACGGCCCAGGCTGCAGCCCAGAGGGGTCGCACACTTGACCTCTGGATAACCAAAGACAAGGAAAGTTTATAATGTGGAATATGTATACAGTGACTAAGGATGATGTTTGAAACCGGTTCTCCCGATTGTTCGATAAGAAAAGAACCGATTCCATGGATTCAAATCCTGTTTTAAGAACCAGTTCCTGTTATCGAAGCAACTATACCGTATATGCGCAACCATAGGACGCACCGTATTAAAAGGCACCATGTCAGTTACAGCTGCTATTTCTGTATTTAACGCATAAATAAGGCGCAGACATGGTTAAACATAGGCTATCACGTGGCTTTTGGAACTCAGTGCACACACAACAACCTATCTGGATTCGATAAGATATTCAATAAGGAATCGGTTTGATGAGAGGATTCGATAATGGGCTCGAACTCGATCATTTCTTAACGAACATCATCCCTAACAGTGACTACTGTCAACTTCATTGAGGCTGCCCCTCAGAAGCAGTGGTTGCCCAGGGACCAATTCCAGAACCTGTAAAGCCATCTTGGTCAGGGGAACTGGCTACAAACGAACCTATGTTGCATGAATTTGGTTGCGAGGGAAAACAAAGTCTTTTGAGAAAATCCACACATGCAACTCCACACACAACGTCAGGACCTTGGTCGTGGGAACAGGCTGTTTTATATATCATGGACAGGCTAGGCTAGGTCATGGCTAATATGACGTCATCATATAAAGGGTGTCCAAAAAAATGTATCCACTTTTTAGCAGCTGATAACTCACTTGTTTGTTTATTCTTTGCAGATTGAACTCTTTGAACTGAATGATGGCAGCCAGACTAAACTTTGAAGAAAGGAAATTCATTCTAAAATGCTACTGGAAGTATACAAGCACAGTTGGAGTGCAAAGAAAATTTAGGAGGGAGTTTCAAAAAGAACCACCAACACCCGCACCGTAACTCAAATTAGAGATAAGTTTGAAGCTGATGGAACTGTTCAGGACGTACACAAGAAGCGTACAGGAAGACCACGTACATCGACAAGTCCCACAAAGGAAGAAAGAGTACTGGAAACGTTTCAGCGAAGTCCAAGGAAGTCTGTGCAGCCAAGTAGTCGTGAAGTAGGTTTCTTGGAATGGAACTTTTCCATTGACAACGTTTCATGATGCGATGAACAGATAATTTTGACATGCCTGCCTCACGACTACTTTGCCACACAGACTTTCTTGGACTTCGCTGAAACATTTCCAGTACTCTTTCTTCCTTTGTGGGGCTTGTCGATGTTCCTGATCTTCCGGAACGCTTCTTGTGGACGTTCTGAACAGTTCCATCAGCTTCAAACTTATCTTTAATTCGAGTTATGGTAACTCGTGTTGGTGGTTCTTTTTTTAAACTCCCTCCTAAATCGTCTTTCCACTTCAACTCTGTTTTCATACTTCCAATAGTATTTTAGAATGAATTTACTTTCTTCAAAGTTTAGTCTGGTTGCCATCATTCAGTTCAAAGGGTTCAATCTGCAAAGAAAAAACAAACAATTGAGTTGAGTTAATTGTGAGGCCCCTCATAATTTGCGAGGATTGAGATGTTCAATAAAAAAACACATCTTTAAAAAGATATCTTCATCAACAACTTTAACTGCAAAACAGAAAAGGATTTCCAAATATAACAAGAAGGATTTAAATAAAGATAAGACCAAGCAACCCAAGACTGTGACAAGCTGTGCCAACATTCAAGTCTGTGTGTGTAAAGATAGGAACACTCACTGTCTTTCTTCTGGCCGAAGATCCAGACCCACCAGTTGCGGATTTAAATTGATAAGAACTGAATAAATAAAAGCAAATTAAGCTTTTTATGTGCATGAAAAATCCAAGGGGAGGAAAGCATCTTCAGAAAAACTATGTTTGCAAACATGCAAAGCTAATCTTAATTATGTTTAAAGGCAGACAATTTACTCAGCTTTTTGTGGCCCAAGACATTATTCTTAGGTCTGTACTATAATTAATAATTGTATAAATTGGTAATCCAATTGAACTCTCCAAAGCTCCAAATGTCACAGGTTAGTTAAAAATATTGTGCTGTATTTAAGCACTCCTTTTCTCCTACCCATGTCCTTAACTTCCTCTCCGCTTACTGTAAACAAACATGGCGTCCATTGTTTGGGACTTATTCACTGTTTCAGAAGAATACATTTTGCATGGGATTTGCACCAAATCTTCTGCAAACATTCCACGGGGAGGAAAAAAAAAACATCCAACCTCAACAAATCACCTGAATCGCAAAAGTGCAAAGGAAAAGACATTTAAAAATGCGCGTTATAAATAAGTTGATCGGTTACTGGTATCGTTCTTGAGAAGCAGCAAGTTATCGGTATGGTTATGTTAGTTCATTTCCAACACACATACAATTACGACATAGGAAATCAATTTTTTTCAGTTTCTAGTTACAGTACTGTATGTCCGAAATGGAGTAGGAAGATGCAGATATTTTTTAATCCTCCATCTTACTCGATCTGTGATACAAATAGTGGATAAATGAACAAATCAGTTATTAAATTATTAAGTACAGTTCTCCTGAATAATTAGGTAAGTTATGATTCACATAATGAGATGAATAAGATGATACAGTATATTTTCAATAAGGTTCAAAATGTTTATCAGGATTCTTCTTCTTTGTAAACTGAATCATATTGGTACATTGTTTGACTTCTTTGCTAAATCCATCCCATAATTGATTATGATAAATGTGATGTTAGTACTTCAGTTGAGGAAAATGAGTACCGTATTTTTCGGAGTATAAATCGCTCCGGATTATAAATCGCACCTGGCGGAAATGCACAATAAAGAAGGAAAAAAACATATAAGTTGCACTGGAGTATAAGTCGCATTTTGGGGGGAAATTTATTTGATAAAACCTAACACCGAGAATAGACATTTGAAAGGTAATTTAAAATAAATAAAGAATAGTGAACAACAGGCTGAATAAGTGTACGTTATATGAGGCATAAATAACCAACTGAGAAGGTGCCTGGTATGTTAACGTAACATATTATGGTAAGAGTCATTCAAATAACTATAACATATAGAAAATGCTATACGTTTACCAAACAATCTGTCACTCCTAATCGCTAAATCCCATGAAATCTTATACGTCTAGTCTCTGACGTGAATGAGCTACGTATTAATCTCTGTTGCTTAAAGGCCTACTGAAACCCACTACTACCCACCACACAGTCTGATAGTTTATATATCAATGATGAAATATTAACATAGCAACGCATGCCAATACGGCCTTTTTAGTTGACTAAATTGCAATTTTAAATTTCCCGGGAGTTTCGTCATGAAAACGTTGTGTAATGATGAAGTGTACGCAAGACGTCACGGGTTTTTAGGAAGTATGAGCGCTGCACACACACACAGCTAAATGTCGTCTGCTTTAACGGCATAATTACACAGTATTTTGGAGATCTGTGTTGCTGAATCTTTTGCAATTTGTTCAATTCATATTGGAGAAGTCAAAGTAGCAAGATGGAGTTGGGAAGCTTTAGCCACACAAACACACGGTGATTCCTTGTTTAAAATTCCTGGAGGTGAAAATTTACTATGGATCACAGCGCGGTCATGCGAACATGAAACACGACGGGATGTCAACCAGCAGGTTTCGGTGAGAAAATTGTGGTTAAAAAGTCGCTTCGTACCAGAGAAAAGCTGAGCTTGCCCCGTCCATAGCTGCCGTCAACTCCCCTGAGACACTGTGCGTCAAGACACCCGTGGAGACACCCCTCCGGCTATCAGGTACTATTTAACTCACTAAAACACTAGCAACACAATGGAAAGATAAGGGATTTCCCAGAATTATCCTACTGAATGTGTCTAAAAACATCGGAATCTGTCCGATTGCAATCGCGTTTTTTTTTTGTTTTACTTTTTTTTTTCTTTCTTAGTCCGTCGCTATCAATATCCTCAAACACGAATCTTTCATCCTCGCTCAAATTAAAGGGGAAATTGTCGTTTTCTTGGTCCGAATAGCACTTTTTGTTGGAGGCTCCCATTATAAACAATGTGAATATGTGAGGAGCCATCACACGGGTGACGTCATCGTCTGCGACTTCCGGTAGAGGCAGGGCTTTTGTCTTAGCACCGAAAGTTGCAAACTTTCTCGTGGATGTTCTCTACTAAATCCTTTCAGCAAAAATATGGCAATATCACGAAATGATCAAGTATGACACATAAAATGGACCTACTATCCCCGTTTAAATAAGAAAATCTCATTTCCGTAGGCCTTTAAGTAACTTCTTACTAGAGTTGTACGGTATACTGGTATGAGTACAATACCGCGATACCAATAAATCATTTTTGGTACTATACTGCCTCTGAAAAGTACCAAACTAATGTAAAGTATCAAACAACAGAAAAATAATGGATTATTACATTTTAACAGAAGCGCAGATAGAACATGTTGAAAGAGAAAGTAAGCAAATATTAACAGTAAATGAACAAGTATATTGATAATTCATTTCCTACCACTTGTCCTTAATATTGACAAAATAATAGAATGATGAATGACACAATATGTTACTGCATAAGTCAGCAGCTTAATTAGGAACCTTTGTTTGCTTACTTACTACTAAAAGACAAGTTTTTGTTTTTTTTAAATAGTAAGTTTTATCATTTTATTTAAGGACAATCTTGCAATAAGAAACATATGTTTAATGTACCGTAAGAATTTTGTTAAAATAAAGCCAATTTTGTGGTCCCCTTTATTTAGAAAAGTACCGAAAAGTGCCAAAATAATTTGGTACCGGTACCAAAATCTTGGTACAACACTACTTCTTACTTCTTCTTGACAGTTGCATTATTGGATAATATTAAAGTTGGAAAAATATGCCATTTTATGGAGTACGTATTTTATTTACGTCAAAACGAAGAGAACGGATACCTTGGGTAGGCGAAATTAAGGTACTTTATTGACGCATTATTGAATTTATTTACTTTAACCTCAAAAAATGTTTGGAAGGTATTTATCGTTGCAATATTGGATAATATTGAAGTTGGAAAAATTTGCAAATTTATGCAGTATTTATTTTATTTATGTAAAAATGAAGAGAACGGATTCCTTGGGTAAGCGAAGATAGGGTACTTTATTGACCCATTTTTTACTTTAACCCCAAAAAATGTATCTAAAGTATTGACAGTTGCAATATTGAATAATATTAAAGTTGGAAAAATATGCAATATTATGCAGTACGTATTCTATTTATGTCAAAATGAAAAGAACGGATACCTAGGGTAAGCAAAGATAAGGTACCTTATTGACGCATTATTTACTTTATTTACTTTAATCCCAAAAAATGTTTGGAAAGTATCGACAGTTGCAGTTGCAGTATTGGATAATATTAAAGTCGGAATAATATGCAATTTTATGCTGTACATATTCCATTTATGTCAAAACGAAGAGAACAGATACCGTGGGTAAGCGAAGATAAGGTACTTTATTGATGCATTATTGACTTTAACCTCAAAAAATGTTTGCAAAGTATTGACGTTGCAATAGTGGATAAAATTAAAGTTGGAAAAATATACAATTTTTTGCAGTACGTATTTATTTATGTCAAAATTAAAAGAACGGATACCTAGGGTAAGCAAAGATACAGTACTTTATTGACGCATTATTGACTTTAACCCCAAAAAATGTTTGGAAACTATTGACGGTTGCAAAATTGTATAATATTCAAGTCGGAAAAATGTGCAATGTTATGCAGTACATATTTTAGTTATGTCAAAACGAAGACAACGGATACCTTGGATAAGCGAAGTTAAGGTACTTTATTGACACATTATTGACTTTACCTATTTTAACCTCAAAAAATGTTTGGAAGGTATATTGACGTTGCAATATTGGATAATACTCAACTTGGAAAAACATGCAACATTTTGCAATACCAATTTTATTTATGTCAAACAAAGACAACGCATATATATATATATATATATATATATAAGATAAGGTACTTTATTGACGCATTATTGACTTTAATCCCAAAAAATGTTTGGAAAGTATTGACTTTGCTATATTGAATAATATTAAAGTTGGAAAAATATGCCATTTTATGCAGTACGTATTTTATTTATGTCAAAACAAAGACAACGGATATTGTGGGTATGCAAAGATAAGGTACTTTATTGATGCATTATTGACTTTAACCCCAAAAAATGTTTGCAAAGTATTGACGTTGCAATAGTGGATAAAATTAAAGTTGAAAAATATAAAAATGTTTGCAATACGTATTTTATTTATGTCAAAACGAAGAGAACGCATGCCTTAGGTAAGCGCTAATAAGGTACTTTATTGATGCATTATTGAATTTAACCCCAAAAAATGTGTTGAAAGTAGGGGTGTAACGGTACGCAAAAATTTCCGTTCGGTACGTACCTCGGTTTAGAGGCCACGGTTCGGTTCATTTTTTGGGGTTATTTATTTACCAAAATTGTAAACAATGGCATAACATACATTTACACAGGGTCCATTGCCAGGGTTAATGTGGTCAACATATATAAAATAAAAACTAAATAAGATGAGGCTCAGAATGGTTCCTTAACAAAACTTTTTGTTACGCCTGTTCGGCATCGTGGTGCCGGGTTCGATTCCCTCGAGGATGCGTCGAAATTGAACACAGCAAAGGTAAGATAAACAGATTTATTTAAATAACAAAAAGAGCTATATAACAAAAATGCTGGAGCTAGTAGACTAAAACAAACAAAGGACGCTAGCATAAAAGCTAGGAATAGTAATAGACAAACTAAATCGGGCTCGAAAGAACACAAAAACAGAAAAACAAATCTTCAGTGTGAGAGCTGGAATAATACAAGGGCATAGCGTGAAAACTAGCGTGAATAAACATAGGAATGATCAGAGGAAATTAGTTGCGTGTAAGCAAACCAGAAAGGCAGACGTACCGTTGTGTGAAAACAAACTTGGATCCCAGACTGAACAACAAAAGATGCAGGCTTATATAAGGCAGGTGATTAGTGAGGACAGGTGTGCAGGGCCGTGAGAAACAGGTGAAATTGATAAGCTACCATGGTGACCGACTTAAACTGGAAATAATAGGATCAGATGGAGAGTGAAAATAAAAATGGCACGATAAACAACAATATGTGGAGGAGC
Organism: Nerophis ophidion; assembly: GCF_033978795.1. Classification (NCBI taxonomy): domain Eukaryota; kingdom Metazoa; phylum Chordata; class Actinopteri; order Syngnathiformes; family Syngnathidae; genus Nerophis; species Nerophis ophidion. The sequence goes on from NC_084634.1 coordinate 27,137,572, forward strand.
CAAAAAGCGGATCTCAACACTTTTATCCATATAAAGTGCTTTTTTTGATTGATTGATTGAGACTTGTATTAGTAGATTGCACAGTACATATTCCGTACAATTGACCACTGAATGCAAACACCCCGATAAGTTTTTCAACTTGTTTAAGTCGGGGTCCACGTTCATCAACACCTCTACCCCAGCTTGGCTAACTTGGCTGCTATAAAAACATTTGTTATTGCTTCAGCCCTGCCTGGCTGGCCGAGGAGAGGCTGCTTGAATGCGGTGGTGACGCTTCAAAGGGGTTGGCATGTTTGACGTGTTGGCAGAAGCATACCCTACTGCTGCTGAACAATGTCGGCAAACCTCCGCCCTCCATTGTTGTATCGCGCAGACAAAGTGTTGCCCAACGGGAGATCTTAATGAGGCAGGAGGGTCTTCTAGCTCTGGCTTTTACATGTTGTCCTAGCCCGGTCGCTGCTAGCCTGCCTCGCTCTGCATTGTTTACACAACGTGTGGTGCGCTACCTAATATGTCCGTGTGGAAACTTGTTCGATACACCTCCTAACCGAACCGAAATCCCCGTACCGAAACGGTTCAATAGAAATACACGTACCGTTACACCACTAGTTGAATGTATTGACGGTTGCAAAATTGGATGATATAAAAGTCGGAAAAATATGCCATTTTATGCAGTACGTATTCTATTTATGTCAAAATGAAAAGAACGGACACCTAGGGTAAGCAAAGATAAGGTACTTTATTGACGCATTATTGACTTTTACACCCCAAAAAATTTGGAAAGTATTGACGGTTGCAATATTGGATAATATTCAAGTTGGAAAAATGTGCAATTTTATGCAGTACGTATTTTATTTATGTCAAAACAAAGAGAAGGGATACCTTGGGTAAGCGAAGTTAAGGTACTTTATTGACGCATTATTGACTTTACTTATTTTAACCTCAAAAAATGTTTGGAAGGTATTGACGTTGCAATATTGGATAATATTAAAGTTGGAAAAATGTGCAACTTTTTGCAATACCTATTTTATTTATGTCAAAACAAAGAGAACGCATACCTTAGGTAAGCGCAGATAAGGTACTTTATTGACGCATTATTGACTTTAACCCCAAAAAATGTTTGGAAAGTATTGATGTTGCAATATTCAATAGTATCAAAGTTGGAAAAATATGCCATTTTATGCAGTACGTATTTTATTTATGTCAAAACGAAGAGAAGGGATACCATGGGTGAGCGAAGTTAAGGTTTTTGCATTATTGACTTTAACCCCCAAAAATGTTTGGAAAGTATTGCAATATAGGATACAATTAAAGTTGGAAAAATCTAAACATTCTTGCAGTACGTATTTCATTTATGTCAAAACAAAGAAAACGCATCCCTTAGGTAAGCAAAGATTAGGTACTTTATTGACGCATTATTGACTTTAACCCCCAAAAATGTTTTGAAAGTATTGACGGTTGCAATATTGGATAATATTAAATTTGGAAAAATATGCAATTTTATGCAGTACGTATTTTATTTATGTTAAAACGAAGAGAACGGATAAGGTACTTTATTAATGCATATTAAAGGCCTACTGAAACCCACTACCACCGACCACGCAGTCTGATAGTTTATATATCAATGATGAAATATTAACATTGCAACACATACCAATACTACCTTTTTAGTTTACTAAATTTTTAGTTTACAAAATTGCAATTTTAAATTTCCCGCGGAGTTTCTTGTTGAAAACGTTGCGGAATGATGACACGTGTTTGTGACGTTATTGGTTGAAGCGGACATTTTAGCCCAGCAACCGTTACGGCTGAAAGTCGTCCCTTTTCATCGCATAATTTCACAGTATTTTGGACATCTGTGTTGCTGAATCTTTTGCAATTTGTTCAATTAATAATGGAGACTATAAAGAAGAATGCTGTTGGTGGAAAGCGGTGGATTGCAGCTGCCTTTAGCACCGGAACACAGTCAGTGTTTCTTTGTTTGTTGTGAAGCTTTAACACAGAGTGGTCAAGCGAACATGTTTCGTTAAGTCAACCAGCGAGTTTTTGGATGGGAAAATTGTGATATTAAGTTGTCTCTTACCGGAGACTTGAGACTTATGTGACTTCCTCCTGTAGCTGTCAAAAAGGCAGCTGTGATCTTGGGTCCTCCATTGGCTTCTCTGAGAGACACTGGCGTTCACCGCAGCCCTCCGACTTTCAGGCATGACTCTATAATCTCACTAAAACACTATAACACAATAAGCAGGTAAGGGATTTTCCAGAATTATCCTAGTTAATGTGTCTGATAACATCTGAATCGCTGACACTGCCGTCGCCTGGAGCCGTCGCTTTTTCTTTTTTTCTTTTTTAGTGCTTCACTCTAACTTTCCTCATCCACAAATCTTTCATCGTCGCTCAAATTAATGGGGAAATTGTCGCTTTCTCGGTCTGAATTGCACTTGCTGCTGGTGGCTATGATTAAATGATAAATGGGTTGTACTTGTATAGCGCTTTTCTACCTTCAAGGTACTCAAAGCGCTTTGACACTACTTCCACATTTACCCATTTACACACACACTCACACACTGATGGAGGGAGCTGCCATGCAAGGCGCTAACCAGCACCCATCAGGAGCAAGGGTGAAGTGTCTTGCTCAGGACACAACGGACGTGACGAGGTTGGTACTAGGTGGGGATTGAACCAGGGACCTTCGGTTTGCGCACAGCCACTCTTCCACTACGCCACACAGAAACAATGTGAGGAGCCCTACAACCAGCGACGTCACGCGCTCATCGTCTGCTACTTCTGGTACAGGCAAGGCTTTTTTATTAGCGACCAAAAGTTGCGAAATTTATCGTTGATGTTCTCTACTAAGTCTTTTCAGCAAAAATATGGCAATATCGTGAAATGATCAAGTATGACACAGAATGGACCTGCTATCCCCGTTTAAATAAGAAAATCTCTATTCAGTAGGCTTTTAATCCAGGCTTTTGCCGGCCACAAAAAAAGATGTGGTGGGCCAGATATGGCCTCCGCTCCTTGAGTTTGAGACCACCATTCCAAACTCAATTTGTATTATGGGCAATTTAATCCAATTAAAGCAATGTAGAACATGAACACTTGCACTGCATTATTGGGTTAAAATCGGGGTAAACAAATGTGTTGCAATCAAATACTTAAATACGAACGACATAAAAGTCCATTTCAAATAAGGCCTCCAATTGACGCCGAGCAGTGCGGCTCGCATTTGCAGATGCCGTATTTCCTTGAATTGCTGCAGGTCATATAGCAGTGGTTCTTTACCTTGTTGGAGGTACCGAACCCCGTTAGTTTCATATGCACAACCCTTCTTAGTAAAAATAAAATGTTATTTTTTTTCAGATTCAAGACAAAGTTATGTGTTTTTGGTAACACTTTAGTATGGAGAACATATTCTAAGTAACAATGACTTAATTTAGAGGTTTTTGGACACTAGGGGAACATATTCTAAGTAACAAAGACTTCATTTGGAGTTATTTGGTTAGGGTTAGAGGGTTAGGGTTATAATGAGGCCATGCCGAATAAGGTATTAATAAGTACTTAATAATGACAAGTTAAGAGCCAATACGTTACTAATTTGTATGTTAATAAGCAACTAATTAATGGTGAATATGTCCCCCCGTACTTACCATGTTTTTTACTGGTGCACAAAATGAACCGTGCAAGAACATCACCTTGTTCAAAGAACAAACCCGACACTAAATTCACACTAGACCGCATAAACTCACAACAAATTACACACCTGCAAATCAGTGTGACTTCTGCTGTTGTCGTATCCGTTATACGCCGATAGGGAGAAGTTTTAATTGAGACGATGAGTCGGGTGTGTTTTGACCTCTGCCGAACCCCCGAGGCCGACGGTCGAACCCAGGTTAAGAACCACTGTCATATAGTATGCGCCTGCATTCAATTACTGCCGGGTCAAACTCGCTTCCCAAAATAATTAGCGCATGCTTAGTATTACCGCCTGGTCAAACTCGTGACGTCACGAATGACACTTCACCTGTCATCATTTTCAAAATGGAGGAGGCTGATTTCAATACCGGTAATTTGAAATCGCATAAAGGGAAGAAGATTAAGAGCTATTCAGTAGGATTTAAGGTCCAAGCCATACTTGCCAACCTTCCCGGATTTTCCGGGAGACTCCCGAAATTCAGCGCCTCCCGGGACAAATTTTCTCCCGAAAATCTCCCGAAATTCAAGCGGAGCTGGAGGCCACGCCCCCCAACATTGAGTCAGACCTGACTCAATAGTGTGACCCTCTTAAACAGGACAATACTGCCATCTACTGTACATAGAATAGATTGTAAATATATTCTACATTTGTTCTGAAGCTGGTTATCGACTCCAACCCAATATATTACACTGTCGACGGGCAAAATGAAGAAATACGCTTGCATGTTCCAGAACGATTGGAAACAAGAATTTCAGTTAATTCAGGAGAGTTTGAAGGGGAAAGGGTATGTTGCCTGTACATTTTGTAGAACAGACTTCTCCATTGAACACGGTGGCCGAACGGATACTCAGCCATTAACGGTCAGCGAAGCACAAAGCGTCCGCAGCGCAGCATCGTTCACAACCCAGTATTATGGGCCACCTCGCAAAATGGAGACCCGATGGTGTATCTTATGCTGAGACAAAGATGGCTTTGCTGACAGCTGGAAGCAACATCCCGTTCTCATTTGCGGATGTCTACAACAAATCCGTGAAGGATGTTCCCGGATTCGGAGATCGCTCGCCAATACGCAAATGGCAGAACTAAGGTTACTCAAATAGTGAAAGGTAAGTGTTGTTGTTTTTTTTTACTAACCAGCAAGCACAGTACAGTTAGTAGAACAACTGTGTTTTTATTACTTTGTATTTGATAGGTGCCGTCGGAAATTTAACTATTTCTTTTATTTATATACATAAAAAAATATATATTATAATAATGGATTTGTTTTATATCCCACTTTTCTATTGTTAGATACTCAAAGCGCTCACAGAGAAGTGGGAACCCATCATTCATTCACACCTGGTGGTGGTAAGCTACATATGTAGCCACAACTGCCCTGGGGTAGACTGACGGAAGCGTGGCTGCCAGTTTGCGCCTACGGCCCCTCCGACCACCACCAATCATTCATTCATCATTCATTCACCAGTGTGAGCGGCACCGGGGGCAAGGGTGACGTGTCCTGCCCAAGGACACAATGGCAGCGATTTGGATGTCAATAGGTGGGAAGCGAACCTGCAACCCTCAGGTTTCTGGCATGGCCGCTCTATCCACTACGCCATGCCGCCCAGATATATATATATATATATATATATATATATATATATATATATATATATATATATATATATATATAGCTAGAATTCACTGAAAGTCAAGTATTTCATACATACATATCTATATATACAGTATGTATATATATATATGTGTGTGTGTGTGTGTGTGTGTGTGTGTGTGTGTGTGTGTGTGTGTGTGTGTGTGTGTGTGTGTGTGTGTGTGTGTATTTATATATATGTATATATATATACTGTATGTATAAATATATATATATATATACATATGAAATACTGGAGTTGGTGACTTATACGCCACCCCTCTTAACCACGCCCCCCACCCCCACCTCCCGAAATCGGAGGTCTCAAGGTTGGCAAGTATGGTCCAAGCTTACATCACACTCAAAATTTTACTACATACCTTTGGTAAGTGTCGGAGTGAGAAGAGGTTTTAAAATAATTAGCGCATGCTTACTTTTACCGTATGCCTTTGGTAAGCGCAGTAGTGCAAAGAGGTTTTAAATTAATTAGCTCCCCGGCGGCATTTCAAGGAAATACGGTACACTGCAAAATCCTATTTATATATATCCTATATATATATATATATATATATATATATATATATATGAAATACTCGAGTTGGTGAATTATATGCCACCCCTCTTAACCACGCCCCCGACCACGCCCCCCACCTCCCGAAATCGGAGGTCTCAAGGTTGGCAAGTATGGTCCAAGCTTACATCACACTCAAATTTTTACTGCATACCTTTGGTAAGTGCCGTAGTGAGAAGAGGTTTTAAAATAATTAGCGCATGCTTACTTTTACCGCATGCCTTTGGTAAGCGCAGGAGTGAGAAGAGGTTCTAAATTAATTAGCGCCCGGGCGGCAATTTAAGGAAATACGTACTCTGCAAAATCCTTAAAAGCCATCATTTCGGATGGAAGCTCCGAAGGCTTAGCAATGCGTGCAGGTATGTAGGAGCGTGGCAGCCCAAGCAAGAACGTGAAGGCGGCATCACCAAACTCCTCCATCCGTGTCCCGGTTCCTCTCTTACCATTTGACCGCTCGTTCCCGGGCGCAGTAGCAACAGCAGCGGCGGCGGCGACGGCGGCAGCGGCGGCGGTGATAGTGACAGCAGCAGTCGCGGCCGCGCCTCCTGTTGCGGCCGCACAGGCTCCATTTTCCTGCTCATCTCCGCTACTGTTGGTGCGTTTGCTCTTCTTCCCCTTGTTGCTCTTCTGGTTGGGCATGTTCTGCTGGCCTTTCACACGGTTCTACTGTTAATGTTAAAGCGCTTATGACCAACGACTGCTGGCAACGTAGTCGGACATTTCTGTGGACTCCATTTCGGCGAGGCTAATTATTCGCTGTTGTTGTTGTTGTTATTCGCCCTCCCGACATGAGCACGACGGGCTGCCCAGTTCTGACACTTATTAAGCTGCTATAACCTTTTAGGAGAGAAGGCGTGTCCCTCTCTTGTTTTCATTCCTGCTCTGTCTTCTTCTACCACCCCGTGACGTCACAGGAACCCCGGCATTGGCCGACGGCGACATGCGCCGCGTTCATGTGTCCTGGGAAAGCTGGGGTTTCATCGCTTTTTAAAACCGCACGCGTGTACTTCACTGGCATTATGTTGATGTTGTCTTTAACCTTCGTCTTGTGTTAGGGTCGGCACCGACCCGTTTTAGTTTTTAAAGGCATAAAAACACCACATACATTTATTTTTTTGCATCAAAGCTTTTTGACTTTGTCAGGAACCTCTTTGTCAACAAAATAAAACATTTTAATTTTTTTCACTAAATTATAAAATGCTCTGGTAGAAATTATGCCCTTGGTGTTGTTAGGGTCGGTTTCGACCCGGCTATAAAAATAAGATGATAAAGCAATGATAAGAGCCAAAACTGAACACACTGACAGCCAGCTCCTCTCCCAATCATGTGAGCTTTAGTGGATTCTCATTTTACCTTGTTATCCTGTACAAAAACAAACAAAAGACGGACACTAAAAGTGTCACTTTTTGCCACTCTGATTTTGTTTTTTTATTAGTTTTGGAACTAGTAATCTATTTCTCTTGGTTTCATTTGCTTGATTGGTTGTTTGTTTGATGTTGGATTTCTGTTGCTGAAGAAAATACTTTTTAGCCTTTTTCTTGAAGTAAATATATATGGGTCGAAATTGACCCGTAACACCATAGATGTTACTATAGTTAAAATTCTTAAAATGAAAAAATAAACAAAACACATTTATTTAAGAGATGTGTTCTAATACCCCTTAGTAATAGTTAGGTAACACAACAACCTTTTTTTATTTATATGATTCTCTTGAGGTTCGTTTTACCATTTTTAAAAATTGAAATCGAGGGGTATACTGACAAAATGAGGCCCAATAGCCCAAACCCAAAATATTAAAACCAATATTTTCAAGGATAAGGAAGCCTAAGAAGGTAACCAAGAGATGAGAAACAAATTGGATGATAGATAATTGTTTTTAGTGTATTTTACAGCTGATTTAAAACATGGGTCAAAACCGACCCGTTAACATAAGAGATGGTAACAGAAAGCTAACACAAGAGGAAGGTTAAAGGCCTACTGAAATGAGATTTTCTTATTTAAACGGGGATAGCAGGTCCATTCTATGTGTCATACTTGATCATTTCGCGATATTGCCATATTTTTGCTGAAAGGATTTAGTAGAGAACATCGACGATAAAGTTCGCAACTTTTGGTCGCTAATAGAAAAGCCCTGCCTTTACCGGAAGTATGTGCGAGTGACGTCACGAGTTGCAGGGATCCACACATATTCCCATTGTTTTTAATGGGAGCTGTCACGCCAAATTTCTTCCCCCCTACAAAAACCTTCCCCCCCATTTACTTCCGGAATACAGACGTTTTGTTAACGCTATATTATAAAAATATAACGCTATATTATAAAAATATAACGCTATATTATAAAAATATAACGCTATATTATAAAAATACAGACGTTTTGTTAACGCTATATAAAGAAAAATAAAAAAAACTATTTACAAAAACAAGCTATGGGATGACATAAGAGGAAACATAAGGAAACCTGACCCCGGAAGTAAATGCGTCATCCCATAGCATGTGTTTGTAAAAAAAAAATTGAATTTTTAAATTTTTTTTTTTAATAATATAGCGTTAACAAAACGTCTATATTTTTATAATATAGCATTAACAAAACGTCTGTATTAATCATGACCCCGGAAGTAAATGGAGGGGGGGGGGGGTGTAGGGGGGAAGAAATTTGGCGTGACAGAGCCACTAGCAGTAAGAGCAATTCGGACCGAGAAAGCGACAATTTCCCCATTAATTTGAGCGAGCATGAAAGATTCGTGGATTAGGATATTGATAGTGAAGGAATAGAGAAGAGAGGAAAAAAAAAAAAAAAGTGACGGCTCCGGGCCACGGCAGTGTGAGCGTTTCAGATGTAATTATAATTAGACACATTTACTAGGATAATTCTGTAAGATCCCTTATCTGCTTATTGTTTTAATAGTGTTTTAGTGAGATTATAAAGATTGTAAAGTAAAGATTGTAAAGACATACCTCGTGGTCGGATGGCTGCGGTGAACACACAATGTCTCAGAGAGAAGCCGAGGAGCCAAGCTCACAGCTGCTGCGGGACGACAAATAATCCACTGATGTCTTCGGTAAGATATATATCACAATTTCCCCATCCAAAAACATGCTGGTTGGCGTAGAGAAAACATGTTCGCTGCTTCACAACAAACAAAGAAACACCGGCTGTATCTCGGTGCTATAGAATCCACCGCTTTCCACCAACAGCATTCTTCTTTATAGTCTCCATTTATTAAATGAACAAATTGCAAAAGATTCAGCAACACAGATGTCCAAAATACTGTGTAGTTACGCCATGAACACAGACGACTTTTAGCTGTGTGTTGTGCAGCGTTAATATTTAAAAAAAAAAAAAAAAAAAAAAGTCTGCGGGCTATAGAGCGTTTTCCGTTCGGGCTCCAGTACTCTGGAATGCCCTCCCGGTAACAGTTCGAGATGCTACCTCAGTAGAAGAATTTAAGTCTCACCTTAAAACTCATCTGTATACTCTAGCCTTTAAATATACCTCCTTTTTAGACCAGTTGATCCGCCGCTTCTTTTCTTTCTCCTATGTCCCCCCCTCCCTTGTGGAGGGGGTCCGGTCCGATGACCATGGATGAAGTACTGGCTGTCCAGAGTCGAGACCCAGGATGGACCGCTCGTCGGGACCCAGGATGGACTGCTCGCCTGTATCGATTGGGGACATCTCTACGGTGCTGATCCGCCTCCGCTTGAGATGGTCTCCTGTGGACTGGACTTTCGCTGCTGTCTTGGATCCGCTTTGAACTGAACTCTCGCGGCTGTGTTGGAGCCACTATGGATTGAACTTTCACAGTATCATGTTAGACCCGCTCGACATCCATTGCTTTCGGTCCCCTAGAGGGGGGGGGGGTTGCCCACATCTGAGGTCCTCTCCAAGGTTTCTCATAGTCAGCATTGTCACTGGTGTCCCACTGGATGTGAATTCTCCCTGCCCACTGGGTGTGAGTTTTCCTTGCCCTTTTGTGGGTTCTTCCGAGGATGTTGTAGTCGTAATGATTTGTGCAGTCCTTTGAGACAGTTGTGATTTGGGGCTATATAAATAAACATTGATTGATTGATTGATTGATAATATTTCCTTACGGTGCGTGACATCACGCGCACGCGTCATCATTCCGCGACGTTTTCAGCAATAAACTCCGTGGGAAATTTAAAATTGCAATTTAGTAAACTAAACCGGCCGTATTGGCATGTGTTGCAATGTTAATATTTCATCATAAACTGTCAGACTGAGTGGTCGGTAGTAGTGGGTTTCAGTAGACCTTTAAAACCGCACGCGTGTACTTCACTGGCATTATGTTGATGTTTTCTTTAAACGCTTCGGTACGAACAACAAACATCCATCCATCCATTTCCTACTGCTTGTCCCTTTTGGGGTTGCCGGAGCCTATCTCGGCTGCATTCAGGCAAAATTATTCTCTGCATTTGACCCATCACCCTTGATCATCCCCTAGGCGGTGAGGGGAGCAGTGAGGAACAGGGGTGGCCGCGCCCGGGAATCATTTTTGATGATTCAACCCAGAATTCCAACCCTTGATGCTGAAAGCATAATTAATATTTTAATTACACACAGGTTGAACAGTAACACTTAAAAAAAAACACTCTTCCCAAAGTTATTTTGTGGTGTACCACTTGATGGAGTCCGTGTACCACTAGTGGTGCACGTACCAGAGTTTGACGATCCCTGCTCTTGATCAACCTGAGCTCTATCGGTACTTATGAAATTATGTTTTTTTCTTAATACACTTTGTCAAAACCTTGTTTTTTTTTATGGCAAAAACACAAAACATTCCAAAAGTGGAACATTTGATGTGAAATCATTGGAGCTTTAACTACATCCATTCATTTCCTACCGCTCTTTCCCTTTGGAGCCTATCTCTGATGGATTCGGGCGGAAGGCGGTGTATACCCTGGACAAGTAGCCAACTCATTGCAGGGCCAACACAGATAGACAGACAACATTCACACTCACATTCACACACTAGGGACCATTTAGTGTTGCCAATCAACCTATCCCCAAGTGCATGTCTTCGGAGGTGGGAGGAAGGCGGGGTACATCCTGGACAAGTCGCCACCTCATCGCAGGGCCAACACAGACAACCTTCACACACTAGGGCCAATTTAGTGTTGCCAATCAACCTATCCCCAGGTGCATGTCTTTGGAGGCGTGTGGAAGCAGGAGTACCTGTAGGGAACCCATGCACTCACGGGGAGAACATGCAAACTCCACGCAGAAAGATCCCGAGCCTGGGATTGAACCCAGGACTACTCAGGACCTTCGTATTGTGAGGCAGATGCAGTAACACAAAAACAGTAATGTAAAGTGTGCTAAAATAAAAAACAAAAAAAAAACAATACATTCGACTTACTCATTCATTTGTTAGCAGGAATCGGCTAAATATTCTCGCCTGAGAGTGTTCAACCTTGCAGTCAAAAATGTGTTGTTGGGAAACTATCAAAAACATAATATAATAAATTTTATTTGCAAAAGCGTCTGCCTCACAATACGAAGGTCCTGAGTAGTTCTGGGTTCAATCCCGGGCTCGGGATCTTTCTGTGTGGAGTTTGCATGTTCTCCCTGTGAATGCGTGGGTTCCCTCCGGGTACTCCGGCTTCCTCCCACCTCCAAAGATATGCACCTGGGGATAGGTTGATTGGCAACACTAAATTGGCCCTAGTGTGTGAATGTGAGTGTGAATGTTGTCTGTCTATCTGTGTTGGTCCTGTGATGAGGTGGCGACTTGTCCAGGGTGTATTCCGCCTTCCGCCCGATTGTAGCTGAGATAGGCACCAGCGAGCCCGAAGGGAATAAGCGGGAGTAAATGGATGGATGGACTTTACATTGAACAATCAACCTCAAAGTGCTACAGTGCATTTAAAAAAACAACAAGGCTAGAACCACAAATGACTGCCCTCAACCAGTAAAATAAATAGTAAGATAAAATAAAAACTAGAACAAGCTAATAACTAGACTAGCACTCATATATGTAACAAAAGGATTTTTAAAAAAAGAATTTTTTTTTTTTTTAAAGCATCCACACTCTGTGGTGCCCTCAAGTAGTCAGGGAGAGGATTCCACGGACTGGGAGCGGCGGAGCAGAAAGTCCGGTCTCCCATAGTTCGAAGCTTTGTCCTCTGAGGTTGGGGGAGGTTAGCCTGTCCGGAGCAGAGGTGTCGTGTGGAGAATTTGGGAGTGAGCAGTTCTTTGAGGTAAAGGGGGGGCATTTCCATGGAGGCCCTGGTGAGTTAGTAAGGCAAGGCAAGGCAGGGCAATTTTATTTGTACAGCACTTTTCATACACAAGGCAGACTCAAAGTGCTTCACAGACAACAAAGTGAAATGAAAGAAAATAAAAGCAAAATTAAAATGCAGACAATAAAAATAAAAACAGTGTGGACGTTAAAAGTTAAAAGATTAAAATATTTAGCTGAAAGCTAAGGTGAACGTAAAAGTTTTCAGTCTAGTTTTAAAAGTAGTCAGAGTTGGGGAAAGTCTGACATCTTCAGGAAGTTTATTAGTAGGGAGACTTTGTATTTAATCCTGAGTGGAACAGGAAGTCAGTGAAGGGATTTAAAAACCGGTGTGATGTGGTCGTATTTCCGCACTGTCATCAGGATCCTAGCAGCACTGTTTTGTATGTACTGCAGCTTCTGGATGTTCTTGCTGGGGATCCGGACAAGAAGTGAGTTGCAGTAGTCGAGCCTGGAGGAGACATGACTAATTGTTTGGACTATCTCAACTGTGGGACACAGGTGCAAAAGAACTCACTGTGGAACAAAGGACATAACACACCAGACAAGGTTTCAGAAGACAAAAGATACCCAGGCAAGATGGAGCTAATCTCATGGTCCTCCAGGCAGCTACAACCCTAGCTTAACCCCCTTCCCCCACCACATCCAATTGATTAATGTGGACCCCGACTTAAACAAGTTGAAAAAATTATTCGGGTGTTACCATTTAGTGGTCAATTGTACGGAATATGTACTGAACTGTGTAATCTACTAATAAAAGTATCAATCAATCAATCAATCAAAATCCAACCTACACGGATTGTAAATAATCAAATGTATATACTTGTTCTTATGCTTTCTGAGCTCACTATGTTCACTGCTCGCTGTACATATCCTACTAAGTCAGACTTACACTGTTATAATGTCCATTTTGTAGAGGCATTTAAGTCTCACCTTAAAACTCATTTGTATACTCTAGCCTTTAAATAGACTTCCTTTTTAGACCAGTTGATCTGCCGTTTCTTTTCTTTTTCTCCTCTGTCCCACTCTCCTTTATGGAGGGGGTCCTGTCCGATGGCCATGGATGAAGTACTGGCTGTACAGAGTCGGGACCCAGGATGGACCGCTCGCCTGTGTATCGGCTGGGCATATCTCTGCGCTGCTGAGCCGCCTCCGCTTGGGATGGTTTCCTGCTGGCTCCACTGTGGACGGGACTCTCGCTGCTGTGTTGGATCCACTTTGGACTGGACTCTTGCGACTGTGTTGGATCCATTATGGATTGAACTTTCACAGTATCATGTTAGACCCGCTCGACATTCATTGCTTTCGGTCCCCTAGAGGGGGGGTTGGGGGGTTGCCCACAAATGCGGTCCTCTCCAAGGTTTCTCATAGTCATCGTTGTCACCGAAGTCCCACTGGGTGTGAGTTTTCTTTGCCCTTATGTGGGCCCTACCGAGGTATGTCGTAGTGGTTTGTGTTGTGGTTTGTGCAGCCATTTGAGACACTAGTGATTTAGGGCTATATAAATAATCATTGATTGACTGATTGATTGATTTCTCAGATGATATAATTGTTGATGACTGAGGTATACTGATAGCATCCCACCCCCCAGATTGTAAATAATATAAATAATTCAATGTATATACTCTGATGATTAGCTTGTGTGATGACTGTATTATGCTGATAGTATATATTTGTACCATGAATTGATTAACGTGGACCCCGACTTAAACAAGTTGAAAAACTTATTCGGGTGTTACCATTTAGTGGTCAGTTGTACGGAATATGTACTGTACTGTGCAATCTACTAATACAGGTTTCAATCCGTCAATCAGTCGCTCAATGCTATTGACAAATTGTTTTCCAGCATATGTTATTCTTGTTCTGAAATTGCCATGTATCCATCAAATCTGCTGTTGAAGCGTGGACTATATAACCAACATATAAGTTGATTAAAAATTAGGGGCTGGAAATCGATAAGCATTCTTGCTTTTTTCCTGTGTTCCTTTTTGATGTGTGCTGTTGCATGTCCGTCAAATTACAAAGAGTGTTGCTATATACAGTGGGGCAAAAAAGTATTTAGTCAGCCACCGATTGTGCAAGTTCTCCCGCTTAAAATAATGACAGAGGTCTGTAATTTTCATCATAGGTACACTTCGACTGTGAGAGACAGAATGGGGAAAAAATATCCAAGAATTCACATTGTAGGAATTTTAAGGAATTTATTTGTCAATTATGGTGGAAAATAAGTATTTGGTCAACCATTCAAAGCTCCCACTGGTGGAAGGAGGTTTTGTCTCAAAATCTCACGATACATGGCCCCATTCATTCTTTCCTTAACACGGATCAATCGTCCTGTCCCTTTAGCAGAAAAACAGCCCCAAAGCATGATGTTTCCACCCCCATGTTTCACAATAGGTATGGTGTTCTTGGGATGCAACTCAGTATTCTTCTTCCTCCAAACACGACGAGTTGAGTTTATACCAAAAAGTTCTATGTAGGTTTCATCTGACCACATGACATTCTCCCAATCCTCTGCTGTATAATCCATGCATCCATTTCGGTATAAACTCAACTCGTCGTGTTTGGTGAAATTACCCTCTGCATTTGACCTATAACCTTGTTCCATGCCCTGGGAGGTGAGGGGAGCAGCGAGCAGCAGCGGTGGCTGCGCTCGGTAATAATTTTGGTGCTTTAAGCCCCAACTCCAACCATTGATGCTGAGTGCCAAGCAGGGAGGTAATGGGTCCCATTTTTATAGTCTTTGATATGACTATTATTATTGACATTATTTTATAATAACACAAACATTGGCTTATTACTATTGAGTGACCAATTTATGTACAGTCGTCCCTCGTTAAACGCTGTTAATTGTTTCCAGTGTCATGCGAAATTCTGTATCTTCTACCACGGGAGCACCATGCCTTGTTCAGACAGTGGCAGCTCTTCCGTGTTATTAGCGATGTCAATGATTATGAATATTATGTATCCCCTACTAACTTTTTATGTGATTATTAACATGAGTCCAAATGAAAAAGTTTTGTTGCTGATGCTAAATATCTACAGAATAAAACACATGATGTTAGGACATCAGTTGAGGGCACATTTTATGGCATCACAGAAATATGCTGAAATATTATGTATACCAGTGGCGTACGGCCCCTGTTTTTTTATTTTTTTTAAGTAAAACAGGTTTTATCCAACCCATGGGATGAGTTTTCCAAGTATAAAAACGAGCCAACATTTTTTAATGAAATAAACTGCTGTTCTAAATGTGTCCACTAGATGTCGTAATAGCAATTCTTTGTATCTTTGTAGATGATGCTACATATGTACAAAATAAACCACATGATGTTAGTGCACCAGTCAAGGAAAATGAGCAAACTACATACCGTATTTCCTTGAAGTGCCGCAGGGCATATAGTATGCGCCTGCCTTGAATTACTGCCGGGTCAAACTTGCTTCCCAAAATAATTAGCGCATGCTTAGTATTACCACCTGGTCAAACTCGTGACGTCACGAGTGACACTTCCCCTGTCATCATTTTCAAAATGGAGGAGGCTGATTTCAATACCGGTAATTTGAAATCGCATAAAGGGAAGAAGATTAAGAGCTATTCAGTAGGATTTAAGGCCCAAGCTTACATCACACTCAAATATTTTTTACTGCATGCCTTTGGTAAGTGCCGGAGTGAGAAGAGGTTTTAAAATAATTAGCGCATGCTTACTTTTACCGCATGCCTTTGGTAAGCGCAGGGGTGAGAAAGGGTTTTAAATTAATTAGCGCCCGGCGGCAATTCAAAGAAATACGGTAAATAAGATCCTGAAATTGGGCTTCACGGTGGAAGAGGGGTTAGTGCGTCTGCCTCACAATACGGAGGTCCTGCAGTCTTGGGTTCAAATCCAGGCTCGGGATCTTTCTGTGTGGAGTTTGCATGTTCTCCCCGTGAATGCGTGGGTTCCCTCCGGGTACTCTGGCTTCCTCCCACTTCCAAAGACATGCACCTGGGGATAGGTTGATTGGCAACACTAAATTGGCCCTAGTGTGTGAATGTGAGTGTGAATGTTGTCTGTCTATCTGTGTTGGCCCTGCGATGAGGTGGCGACTTGTCCAGGGTGTACCCCGCCTTCCGCCCGATTGTAGCTGAGATAGGCGCCAGTGCCCCCCGCCACCCCAAAAGGGAATAAGCGGTAGAAAATGGATGGATGGAAGATCCTGAAATTTGATTTTGATATTTTATTATCTTGATGGATTGAAAATGAACACCAATGAGTTGACTGATGAACATTATCACATAATTTATTCAGAAAGTATAAATAAGGACAAATAAAGATATAACACTACTAACCGTAAAAGGTAAGTGCAAAAAAATCCTATCAAAATGATTTGTATATTTTCAGAATGTGCTTGTTTTATTTTTAAACAAAGAAAACAATCTGAAGTTGTCTTTATTTTTAAGTTATCGTGCCGTGATTTTACCAGTCCGGCCCACTTGGGAGTAGATTTTTCTCCGTGTGTCCCCCGATCTAAAATGAGTTTGACACCCCTGATGTATACTCTACTAACTTTTTTGGTATTTAACAAAATGAGTGCAAATTCACAAGTTTTTCACAATGCAAAGCCTGTACATATAACCCACATGATGTTAGTACATACTTGGGAAACATTTTTTCTGGCATTAAATACGTGTTTTTTGTCGTTGTTTTTTTTAACATGGTGGCGCGCTAGTGCGGCAGGAGATACAGAATATTTCAGGGATACCGAATTTCACACGACACCGGACATGATGCAAAGTATCAATCATTTCATAGCTAAATGATTAAAAACTGTTTACGACCTTCTGAATACATATGTCAACATTATGAAAGCCCTCTTGACATGAAATAACACAATTGAGTCACTTTTACGTTTTTAATCCAATATAGTAATGGTGGCTGGGGCTGAGACAATCAGTGGCCACGATACTGAACATTGGTTTGGGCTTCTCGAGTGACCAATACTACTGGAATATTGATATTTTTAAGTTCAGTTCAGTTTCAGTTTATTTTGGACATGCACACAGTGCAATGTAATTCATCACATATTTCCAGTTGTTTCATTACAGCACGTCCGAAAAGGAGTAGGAAGAAGCTGATCTTATTTACCCCTCTTCATGCCATGGCAATTTCATCCTATTTTCTTGTTCACTGTAACATAACAGTGAACAAATAAATATTAAACAAATAATATACCATAGTAAGTAAACAAATAATAAATACATAAATAATCTTTGTCTGAATAGAAAAAAATAATTTATTCAATTAATAACATTTTTAGCTTACTTAACCGGTTTTATGCTTGAAAATGCTTGAATTGAGATCAAAATTTAGTACAGTAGCTTAAAAAAAATTGAAAGAATATTTTGTGGTGAGGGACGACTATGGAGTATTTCTTGTCCTATTTGTTTATTTAATGAATTACACATTTAATATATTTATTGGTGTTGTTTTAATATTTTTTATTTAATCTATAGATATTAATGTGCATTATGTAGTATTTGTTACAATATTTTTGTTTTTCATTACGTTTTATTTCTGTTCATGTATATAAAAACCTGCACTGAAAAAATGTAATTTCCCCATTGTAAAATAAATAAAAGCTTATTCTTTCTTATTCCCGTGCTTATTTTTTTTTTAGTTATGTAATGACTTTCACAACTTTTGTGATAACCAATGATTATCTCGAAAAGCAAACGTACTGGGTTTGAGCCACAGTCAACCTTGTGCCAAGTTATTTCCCATCGATATGTTTTAGTATGAATCAAATTATTCACATGAATAAAAAAAAAAAATTGGGAGGGGGGGGGGGGTGCTCAAAATACAATTCTGGTTAGGTCCCCAATTTATCTAGGAGCAGCCCTGCATTAAATGGAATGTATACATACAGTACATCATAAAATAAAATATAATTGAAGATTAAATTCATAATTAGTAAATCAGTTAACTGTAATAAAATAAATATTTTACATGTCTTATGTCATGTATATGCTTGCCGTGAAAAAAAAAAACCCCAACATATGTGATTCTGCAGGGACATAGTAAATAATATGAAGAAAAAAAAAATACAGTTTTTGATTGCATTGTTCTTTACGTTATGGCCTTTTCCCATCTTTTCATTCATTTAATTCAGGGGTCTTAAACTCATTTTCAATGTTATGGCCACATGTACCAGAGACTACATTTTACCTATGCATAATCGCCTTATGATATATTTACACAAATGTCTGCGCATTTGATTATTTCAACATCTTGGTGCATAATCAAATATTAAAGTTTAGAAGGTATGGATCTTTTATATTACAGCCGCTTCAAACTCATGTTTATTAAGGGCCACATTGCAATTAAGGTGGCCCTCAGATTATATATGAATATGTGTATAAACAGTACAGGCCAAAAGTTTGTACAATTCTCATTCAATGTGTTTTCTTTATTTTCATGACTATTTACATTGTAGATTGTCACTGAAGGCGTCAAAACTATGAATGAACACATGTGGAGTTATGTAGAGTACTTTACGAAAAAATTGTGAATTAACTGATAACTTCTTTTATATTTGTAGTTTCTTCAAAATAGCCACCCTTTGCTCTGATTACTGCTTTGCTCACTCTTGACATTCTCTCGATGAGCTTCAAGAGGTAGTCACCTGAAACGGTTTTCACTGCACAGGTGTCATAGTTTTTATGCCTTCAGTGATATTCTGAAATTTTGATTTCCCCCCAGGGATCAATAAAGTATTTCTGATTCTGAACCTAAAATGTAAATAGTCATGAAAATAAAGAAAACTCATTGAAATGAGGTGTGTAAATGTATGTATGTATATATAAATATATATATATATATATATATATATATATATATATATATATATATATATATATATATATATATATAAATATATATATATATATATATATATAGATAGTATGGCTGCAAATATTTGGGTGTCCCACGATTCGATTCAATATTGATTCTTGGGGTCGCTATTCGATAATATATGGATTTTTTTCGATTCAACGCGATTCTCAATTCAAAAACGATATTTTTCCGATTCAAAACAATTCTGTATTCATTCAATACATAGGGTTTCAGCAGCATCTACCCCATTCTGCTGACATGCTATCAGAGTAGTAGATTTAAAAAAAAAAAAGCTTTTATAATTGTAAAGGACAATGTTTTATCAACTGATTGCAATAATGTAAATTTGTTTTAACAATTAAACGAACCAAAAATATGACTTATTTTATCTTTGTGAAAACACTGGACACAGTGTGTTGTCAAACTAATGAGATGCGATGCAAGTGTAAGTCACTGTGACACTATTCTTTTTTTTTATTTTTATAAATGTCTAATGATAATGTCAATGAGGGATTTTTAATAACTGCTATGCTGAAATTATAACTAATATTGATACTGTTGTTGATAATATTCATTTTTGTTTCACTACTTGGTTTGTTATGTGTCATGTTTGTGTCTCCTCAATTGCTCTGTTTATTGCAGTTTTGAGTGTTGCTGGGTCAGGTTTGGTTTTAGAATTGGATTGCATTGTTATGGTATTGCTGTGTATACTTTTGTTTGATTGATAAAAAAATAAAAATAATATATATATTTTTTTTAAATCAATTTTTTTTTAAATGATAATCGATTCTGAATCGCACGTTGTGAAAATCGCGATTCGTATTCAATTCGATTTTTTCCCACACCTCTTATATAAATATATATATATAACTTTATTGATTCCTTCAGGAAAATTCAAATAAATAAATAAAATTAGATAAATAAATAAAAAATATATATATATATACATATATGTACAGTACATAATAGGGGTGCATACAGACAGCTGCATTCCTGAAAGGCCTTGAGAGAGACAACAAACAATAAGCACATAAAAGGCTCATCAACCACCCGCATCCCAGTGGTGTTTCAATCAGGGTTCATTTGGAGACCAGTTTCTCCTACATATCTCAGAGAGGGGATTCACAGTAGCAGAGGGGTTAGTGCGTCTGCCTCACAATACGAAGTTCCTGCAGTCCTGGGTTCAAATCCAGGCTTGGGATCTTTCTGTGTGGAGTTTGCATGTTCTCCCCGTGAATGCGTGGGTTCCCTCCGGGTACTCCGGCTTCCTCCCACTTCCAAAGACATACACCTGGGGATAGGTCGATTGGCAACACTAAATTGGCCCTAGTGTGTGAATGTTGTCTGTCTATCTGTGTTGGCCCTGCGATGAGGTGGCGACTTGTCCAGGGTGTACCCTGCCTTCTGCCCGATTGTAGCTGAGATCGGCGCCAGCGCCCCCGAAAGGGAATAAGCGGTAGAAAATGGATGGATGGATGGATCTCAAAGAGGCACCCCAGAGTTCTTGAAACCTTGTAGACTTGCCCCTGCATACCTGGTGTAAGTTTGTACACTGCTGAGGTATCAGTAAAAAAAATTTTTTTTCATATTGCATCTCAAATTTTTGCTGTTTTTTAAATATTTTCTTAATATTGTTTTTCTGTCCAACAAAACTCTGCCAATATATGTTTTGCATGGTCAGATAGTTGTAAAGATTAACGTGGAATTTTATGAAGTACATATAATTTTTCTGTCAACATTTTAAAACACATACATTTAGGAAAGAAAGATAAAATGCTTTATGAATGCACATTATTTCCAGGCTTCCACGGTACACATAAAACCTTGTGGCGGGCCAGTCCTAAAATAAAACATGCAGCAAAGCCAGAGTCAACTGTAAAGATACTATTTATTGGAATGCAGACATGTGTTATTGGCAATACAAAAGACAGTAATGGCACGAATACAGCAAATGCAGGCGTTGCGCACCAGTT
Organism: Nerophis ophidion; assembly: GCF_033978795.1. Taxonomy (NCBI): domain Eukaryota; kingdom Metazoa; phylum Chordata; class Actinopteri; order Syngnathiformes; family Syngnathidae; genus Nerophis; species Nerophis ophidion. Next base: position 27,158,572 of record NC_084634.1, read on the forward strand.
CACGGACATGTGACAAAAGTGTAAACAGCTTGAGGTATTTGTGCTGCTCTCGCTCAGTCTGTACACGTCTTGTACCACAAAGTGATCGAAGCTACATTATCAAATAATAACCGTCATTTCCTATTATCCACGCTTGTGTAGTTTCTTACTACAATGCGATCCATTCACTGAAACAGTTCCGATAAACTGCGCAACTACAACGGTTTTGAAAACTAAATTACAAGGCCGGTAAATGTTTTACACAAAAATAATAATAGATCCACCAGGGTTGACATGACAGCAGGAGATGTGCCTCATTGAACCTGCACACCAGGCATAATGTATTTGTTTTTATATGTTTTGCGTTAACTAAACAAAGCAATCATGTCTGATCTGCAAGCATCATTAGGGCTACAGTACAAAATAAACAGTGGTAAATTCAACTAATTCATTTAGCAAGTGTGGTCCTGAGAAGAAGTAAGAACTGATTTTGGCACCACTCCCCCTATGTAATAAATACCCTTACTTTACCCAAATATTGCACTACAAACTATGTCCAGTAGAAATGCTCTGTCCGATAAGATACTACAAAGACACGTTTTGGTGTTTGCTTGGCAAGAAAACCAAAAAAAGGTGTATAAAAAGATGGGATTAAAAAAAAAAAAGAATGCGTAAAAAGGTGCAAATGTCCTGTTGAACTGCGCTTGTTTTTAGAAATGTTTTGAATTGATCACTAAAAAAGTCGAGAGGTAGTGCATTGGACTCGTAAACTATAAAATAGTCGCTTGAATCCAGGTCTCACCTTGTGTACCTTCGAATAAAAAAGTCAAAGTTGGTGTGATATCATCAACAACGACCTGGGACATTTGAGCTAGCACACTATGCTAACGCAAAAAAAAATGTTTTGATGGAATTCAACCTGAGCGTTTTGTTTATTTTGTCAATCTAAAAACACGGCGCAATTTTGATAGCAACCCTGGCGACAGTTGACGTATTAAAAGCTTGCGAGCGTGTAGGGATGCGGCGATATGTACATTTCATATCACGGATATCGGGACCAAAATGACCACGGTTCTCATTATTACTGGGATATTGTTGTATTTGTTTCCAAAAAGTACTTCCAAACACACTGAAATCTATTGACCAAGTTTCTTATTTAGAAAAGACACTATTTTGTGTTTTTTTTGTTTCTTCTGCTTCACTGACATCGTTTTAGTATTAGAATTTTATTGGTTTTAACGGCTACTCTCATTGTTTTGAAAATTGTTTTTAAATTTAATTAAATAAAAAGTGCGTAGCAAATACAATCTGTTATTAATATTTCTGGCGGGCGTTGTGGCGTTCTACTCTGTTCAGCGGTCCTTGAATACACCGTAAAAACACCTCGGGTCTCATATTCCTCTGTCCTAACAAATTGTAGTTTCAATGTGCACAATGGAATGTCTCAGTTGCTCAAACAGCAATGTGTTTAGAAAAGTTGGGGTACGTCTTTTCTTAATGGAGAAAGACGTTAATGCCTCTTGTTGTCATGTTAGCATGTAAGCTACCAACCTGGCGCCAGTCAGTGAATCGCGTTTTTTCGCTAATTTCTATTTAAAACGGTTATCACTAATACCGTTTATTGTTACATCCTTTCAAGTTATGTTAACTAACAATAGAGTTAGTCGTAGCATTGACTCACTTCTATTAAAAACTCCAGTGGTTTACTTTTAAACTTGACAGTGTGCTTTGTTCGAGGAAAATAAAACTTGTTTTTGTTTGGCACTGAATTTCAAAAAATTCATCAAAGTGAAGGGAAATATGACGTTATATGGCGTTAAGCTACAGTTGTTTCTATTCTTTTTGGTCCGGGTCAGCTGCAGAGGTCGCCTCATTCTTTGAGCAGAACGATGTCCACGTCGTCATGAACGCCCTGCAGAAGCATCTCATTCTGGAAGGAGACGACCTTCCTCTTCTTGGCCGCCCTCAGGGTGCCCACCAGCGCCTCGAAGATGTTGGCACAGCGGTCGTCGTTAAACAGCACTCCGAACTTCACGCTCGTTTGACCTGCAGCATCTGGAATAAATACAGAGATTTTTGAGTCGTCCAATATTCGGTTTATGCTGTAGTTATATAACTGGGTGTAAGGCTGGGCGATTTTGCCATTTTTTAATATCTCGAAATTTTTAGGCCATGTCACGATAAACAATATGTATCTTGATATTTTGCCTTAGCCTTAAATTAACACTTCCATCCATCCATCCATTTTCTACCGCTTACTCCCTTCTGGGGTCGCGGGGGGCGCTGGCGCCTATCTCAGCTACAATCGGGCGGAAGGCGGGGTACACCCTGGACAAGTCGCCACCTCATCGTGCATATAATCACAGCAGTATGATGATTCTATGTGTCTACATTAAAACATTCTTCTTCATACTGCATTAATATATACTCATTTTAAACTTTCATGCAGAGAGGAAAATCACAACTAAGTCAATTGACCAAAACTGTATGTATTAAAGAGTTATTAAGCAGTGGCACAAACATTCATGTCATTTCCAAAACAGAAAGTGCAAGATTGTCAGAAACATTTTAAAACAAGCTATTAGTGCAGTTTTGTGCATGATGTCACTAAGATGACAAATCAAAACAACACTAAATTAAAGTGCACTTTTTGTACACTACAGTAGTTTAAAACTAATAAAGAGCACTTTTGTGCATGATGTCACACAAGATATTTCAATAACTGTCAAATAAAAGTGAGCTGCATAATAGGAAATTAAATCGTTGTGTGTTAGGTTACGGCGGACTATTTTTTTCATACGGTGTTGATGTGGAAATGGTTGCCTCGGCATTTTGTTGGTGTGGCACCGAATGGAGATGTTGAAATGCGGAGGAAACACTCTTCATTCTCTAGCAGGTGACTTTTCAAATGATGCTACATACTAAATGGTAAATGGGTTATACTTCTACCTTCAAGGTACTCAAAGCGCTTTGACATTATTTCCACATTCACCCATTCACACACACAATCACACACTGATGGCGGAAGCTGCCATGCAAGGCGCTAACCACGACCCATCAGGAGCAAGGGTGAAGTGTCTTGCTCAAGGACACAACGGACGTGATTCGGCTGGTAGAAGATGGGAATCGAACCAGGAACCCTCAGGTTGCTGGCACGGTCTTTTGTTCACTTCCTCTCCTTAATTTATTTACAATATACTCCATAAGTAATAACATGAAAAAAAAAAATTAGTGAATTTGCATTTCATATGGTGAGATAAATACAATTATCAATAAATTCAAGGTTTTTCTTAATTATACTTTGTATACACTTTAAGTTTGAAGAGTTTTTTTTTTTTAATTGGATCATATTAGTACATTGTTTGATTTATTTGCTTAATCCATTCCATATTTTAATTCCACAAACTGATATACTAAAGGTCTTAAATCTTGTACATGCATACAAATGTTTTAAATTACATTTTTCTCTAGAGGTTATAGTCTTTCTTTTTTGTTGAGAAGAATTTTTGTACATTGCAATGGCTTGAAGTCTTAGATTTGAAATTTTTTCCCGAATGGTATTTAATCTTGTGTTACTTTTGTGAGGAACATTGAGTTGGGATTTCTATCAATGGTGTCACTGTAGTCCTCAGTGGAAACTGGGTCTGGAATCCTTTCCTCCAATTTTGGACCAATATTTACCAAGTAATTGTTAAAGTTTAAAACTACATAAGTAGTTTAACAATGCTATCGAGGATGCCCCATGTTGCTCTCATACTGTTTTTATTCCTGTCTAAAACTGAACTGTAATATTATTTTCTACATGTTTGCAGTATGTTAGCTTGTTTTAATACTTTTTGTACTTATTTTCTTTAGTTTGTGTTATAAATGCTTTATATAATGACTTATTACAAGCAGTTTTAACCCTTTTGTCATTCATGGTTTCATGGTTCTTTCTCTGCTTTCTACCGAGTTGTTTCCACGGACAATGTTAAAGCATTATGAACGTGTTTATAAATTTACCATATGATTCATCAGTATCATTCATCAAATGACCATATGCTTCATCATAGGGCTTGGCGATATATCGATATTCTTGATGTATCGCGGGTTAGACTCTGTGCGATATAGAAAATGACTATATCGTGATATTCGAGTCTACGTTCTCACGCAGTTGCTTTTAGCTGCTGGCATAACACTACAGGCTCTTCTTCATTCTTTCTTGTCTCTCCTTCTCACAGACAGCAAGCACACCTTAAATATGTCACATACTGTACATATACGCTCTTACGTAGCAGAGGAGTAGAAGCATGGGTAATGTTAGCTGTGATGCTAGCGGAGCCGTGCGAGAGGTAATATGAGAGAAAGAAGGTGCAAATCTGGTAACAAATGAAGAAAGAATTAATTCTTAAGAAAAACAGCAGGGGGTCCATCGTCTGGCGGTGGTTTGGCTTCAAGAAGGAATATGTCGAACAGACAACTCTTATTTGTCAAGTGTGGGGCAAAAGCGTAGCTACAAAAAGTAGCATTACTGCTACTATGTAGCATCATCTGAAAAGTCACCTTCGTGCTGGAAAACTGCTGCCCTGCAGCCGTGGACACGGAGCCGGTGTTCGCTCTTCCTGGTCGGCAGCCTCTTGTGACTAGCAGTAATGCTACTTTTTGTAGCGACGCTTTTGCCCCACACTTGACAAATTACGGTTGTCCGTTCGACATATTCCCACTTGAAGCCAAACCACCGCCAGACAATGGACCCCCTGCTGTTTTTCCTGGGAATTAATTCTTCCTTCATTTGTTACCAGATTCACACCTCTTTTCTCTCGTATTACCACTCGCACCACAGCTAACGTTAAGAAGGTGCGCTTGCTGTCTGTGAGAAGGAGACAAGAGAGTGGGAAGAGTCTGTAGCGTAATGCCAGCAGCCAAACGCTACTGCGTGAGAATGTATACTCGAATATCACGATATAGTCATTTTCAATATCGCACGGAGACAAACCCGCGATATATTGAGTATATATCGATATATCGCCCAGCCCTATCTGTGTGCCTGGTATTCTCTGTAGTGAGTGGACAACAGTTGAAAAATCTACTGCCACTATATAAAGATATAGGGCTAAAAAAATGTATCATGATCATTTTTTCACATTGGTCAAAATCGATTATTAATGATATTTTTTGTGACCTATAGAAATAAGGACATGGAGAAAAATATAATAAAATGTTAACATTTTTACTTAAAATGAAACCTTCCTCTGATTATAATCCCCTCAGCTATCAAGGCAGAAAGTAAATGAAATGTCAATACAAGCATGGAAAACAATGTAAAGACAATTCTAAAATAACGATAACACTTAACAATAACCACTTTAAAAGGTAAAAAAAAAGAATTTTTAAGAAATGCCCAATATAATGTAGTAAAGAAGTGCCAAGTGTAAAAATATAAACTAAGAGAAACCTGAGAAGACCAAGTATTTGCATGTTTAGTACCACAAAGTAATCTTATGCAATGTGAAGTGAATTATATTTATATAGCGCTTTACATAGTGAAACCCATTATCTAAGTTACATTTTTTTTAAACCAGTGTGGGTGGCACTGGGAGCAAGCGGGTGAAGTGTCTTGCCAAAGGACACAACAGTTGTAACTCGGATGGCAGAAGCAGGGCTCGAACGTAGAACCCTCAGGTTGCTGGCAAGGCCGCTCTACCAAACGATCTACACTGCCCCGATAATTATTACTTAAATAATATTGGGGCCAAATTATTATCATTATTCGTAATAATTTATTAATTATAGTTATACAGCCCTGCACTTTGGTTCCTACCTGTTTCCGTACATCCGAATAGGAAACGGACATGTGTTTATAAGAAAAGATGAGCGCAGCGAAGGACTACGGTCCGTTTGAAAATATCCCCAAAACTGCCATAATGTGGGGGTGACTTTGCCTGTTTTATCCAATATTTCTTCAATCTCTGCAGCACTCTTTTTTATTGTATTTTAATCTGTACAGTAAATCTATTTAACGTGTCCCTCCTGTTTCACGAACACTTTTTGTTTGAAAAAAACTAGTGCCTTTGTTCATACAACCAATTTTTCACTCTTTCAGTTTTTTTCAGACAAAAATATTATATATTTTTCAAGCGTTTTATCGAGGGCATTTTATATTGATATGATTACATGTATGTCGCGATTTATTTTTCGATATCGTTTGATCGCCAAGCACAAAAAGGATATACATATAAACGAACCCATCTATTTGCTAACTTTTACATTTACAAACTTTTAGAGCCAAATATGCCTTTGTGTGTGAACCATGTCTCTGTGCATTAACGCTTCATTCATTTATTCATTTTGTTTCGTGCTTGCAGGCAAAACGTAGGCCGCAGCATTTTTAGAGAGGCGGCACCCTCAATGGCACTTGCTGCAAAAGTACAGTGAGAATCACTTCACAGCATTTCAGTGCGCGTGCCTTTTCTTCGTTTTCACCTTTTGACAAGTTTTGTCCATTTTGCTAGCTCAATATGAGCTCCAAAAACGACATGAAAAAAAGAGGTAATCGCTGTGGCAGAAAAAAAAAAAAAAAGAACTTCTATATGCAAGGAGTACATTAATGATGTGTGGAAGAATCGTAGAAGCAGGTGTCGTACCACAACAAGTTTTAAGGAGATGAGCTACTCTCGTTCAGCGTCACCTCTTCCAAAGTGTACACACACACACACACACACACACACACACACACACACACACACACACACACACACACACACACACACACACACACACACACACACACACACACACACACACACACACACACACACACACACACACACACACACACACACACACACACACACACACACACACACACACACGGCCCCTCCCCTTGTGCTCTCCCTCTGTCTATCTGCTCCTTCTTTGCCAATGTTAATGTAAGTAAATTTTACTTTTTCAAATGTTTATCGTTGGAGGAATATGGTTGTTAAAGTTAAGGATTTCTGATCGTTTGTGAGGGCACCAAAAGGACTTCAGTGTGTTGACAAAGCAGCACATACAGGACAGTTCAACCTGTTTTGACTTGTTGATAAAAAAGATAGTTAATTCTACACCTCCTTGTTATGTTTGATATACAGTACAATATAGCATCTTATAGTGTTCAAAGTGTATAAACCTTCATTAAAATATGGAATTTGTCAAGGCTGGAACCTATTATTCATATTTTCATTGTTTCTTTTGGAGACATTTGCTTTACTATACGAACTTTTCAATTTACGAACGCCGTTCAAGGAGATCTGCAAATTTGACGGCTGGAGAGACTAAATTTTTTTGAATATTTACTGATTCTGCTGTGGGAATTGGTAGGGGTGTAACGGTACACAAAAATTTCAGTTCGGTACGTACCTCGGTTCAGAGGTCACGGTTTGGTTCATTTTCGGTACAGTAAGAAAACCACAAAATATAAATTTTTGGGTTATTTACCAAATTTGCAAAATCTTCCATCAATAATATTTTTCTTAGTGCAGTATTTTATGTGAAGTAATCGGAACCTTGGATAGGTCAATAATTCATAATAACATTGATTTTGATTCAATATTTTGTTTTGAGCAATGACAGTTTGAAAGAAAAAAAAACAGCCTTGTTTTATTAGTCAACGTTGCAACTTTTTCTCAATTACATTTAGCCTTTAAGCTTTTTTATTTCACGTTTGTTTATGTTTTTGTTTATTTTAATAGTATTTTTAGAATGTGCCGTGGGCCTTTAAAACATTAGCTGTGGGCCGCATATGGTTTCCGGGGCACACTTTTCACACCCCTGCTATAGATAATAAAAAATAAAATCTGATAAATCTATGGGTAAAAAGCAGAGCCTGGCGACGCATGCGCGTTTATCATAACTCTTTCGCTCTCTCTGTCTCTGCACCTCCCTCATGAATGCTGCTGCGTGCACAATTTGTTTTCTTTTTAACCCCTTTTTAACCCTGAATGTACATTGAAAATACATGCAACCCTTACTTAAAATGCCGGACATTTGAGGCATTTAAGAAACTCCACCCGGACAGCCCTGCAAAGGAGGACATATCCGCTGAAAAGAGGAGGTATGGCCAGTGTATCGTAGCCCGGTCGCTGCTAACATGTTGGTGTTGTGCCTCGGTGTGCATTGTTTAGACGACGTGCGGTACGCTACGAACCGAAACCCCCGCACCGAAACGGTTCAATACAAGTACACGTACCGTTACACCTCTAGGAATTGGTAAACGTAACAATTGCGGAGTAGTCTGAGCAGGTTTTGTTTATGTTTTCTGTATGAGAGGCCATTAAAAAATGTTTAGGTTTGTGGGTTATTTCGACTTATGGAGTGAACTGATTTGAGAATAGACCCGAAAATGCAAAAGCAACACCAAAACAAATGTAATAATCTCATAATGCCACAATGCACAATAGGAGACCTGACTCACTTTTGTTGCCAAGTCGCTCAATCTCCTGCACCAGCAAGTCTATTTCATGATGCACATTCATTGTTCCTAAGGAAAAAAAAGAGACATCAATATGTTGATATAATTCCCCCATTTTTGTGTGGGCTGCACATTGTAAACAGCCCAAGTAAGACTTCATTAGCAATATTTACATTTTAACAGCCTTTTACAGCACATTAAGTAATATTTTAAGATGGATCCTGTTCAAACTCGGTGATTGTTGGAGTTTATCCTAGAATGCAGGAACACTTGAAGCACTTTCCTTGCTAGTGTCACGCTGGACAAACAAAAACAACAAGATTGCTAATACTGTGTCGGGATCTGAGCTGAGGATGTTGTTGTGGCTTGTGCAGCCCTTTGAGACACTTGTGATTAAGGGCTATATACATAAATTTTGAATGATTGATACTAGTAGTCAGGAAAAGCATTATTGTTGGCGGTTTGTGGATGTTTTTTTAGAGTGTTTCATGGGAGAAGAAGTGTACTCTCATTACCTTCATTGTTAGCCACCGCGTACTTGCCAATTTTTACGAATTAGAATGCATAAAAAAAACAAGAAAAGCATATGTGTTCTTGTCTTTCATAGGGGTTGTGAAGGATAGGCAAAATTCCCAAAAATGCATTTCCCTTCTAACAATAATTTTCTATCAGGGATAGGATGACAATGTTATATTATTATTAACATTAATCACAATGATACAAAAACATGGTTGGCTGATTACTATTGAGATTATGACCAATTTATGTACAGTTGTCCCTCGTCCAGCGCTGTTAATTGGTTCCAGACTCACGCAAAGTAGGAATAATTTTAAATCAAATATTTGTATAGCTGGAGCAGGGGTCGGGAACCTTTTTGGCTGAGAGAGCCATGAAAGCCAACTATTTTTAAATGTATTTCCGTGAGAGCTATATAATATTTTTTAACAGCGAATACAACTAAATGGGTGCCTTTTTAAATAAGACCAACATGTTTAGGGCATAGTAAGTCTTATTCTTTTTAATAACATTGTTATTCTGAAGCTTACCAAAAATAAATAACATACTTCTTACCATTAATGCAACTTCTTGAACAGGTGCGGTAGAAAACGGATGGATGGATTAAAATGCATAAGAATGTTTTATATTTTGAACGTTATTTTTAACACTGTGATTACCAGCGGAATTATTCATTACTTATCGTGTTAAGCAATGTCAGCTAAGGTTTATCTGGGAGCCAGGTGCAGTCATTAAAAGAGCCACGTTTGGCTCGAGAGACATAGGTTCCCTACCCCTGAACTAGACCATTAAAAACCTATTTACAACCTTCCAAATACATTAAACTATTCAGTCATCGTTACACTGTTTTAATCCCATATAGTAATGCTGGCAGAAGCTGAGCCAATCAGTGGCGACGATACTGAACAGCACGCTCTGATTGGTTTGGGCTTCTTAAATGGCTAATACTACCGCAGTGTTGATATTTTTAGTTTATATAGCTTTTTTATGCTTGAAAATGCTTATTGTGTGTGTTTACATAGGATGCAGCACGACTCGGAACAAAACCTTTACCTTTATTTGCTGGTCTACTGGACAAACAAGGTGTTGTTGTGTGGCGAACATGAAGATTACCATGTCGATTGACTGAAAACAGACAAGTGGGCGTTGATAAACTCCACGCCAAACTGTCTCAGACAGTGTTTTTCAACCTTTTCTAAACCAAGGCACATTTTTTTCATTGAAAAAAATCACCAGCAGAAAACATAAAAAAATGAAACTCAGCAGCCGATATTGACAGTAAAATGTTGTTCTCGCAATTGTTGGATATGAATTCAAACCATAACCAACCATGCATCACTATATCTCTTGTCTCAAAGTAGGTGTACTGTCACGACCCGTCACATCACGTCGTGACTTATTTTGTGTTTTTGGTTGTTTTCCTGTGTATAGTGTTTTAGTTCTTGTCTTGCGCTCGTATTTTGGTGTTGCTTGTCATGCATGGCATGTACTGATGTACTTTATGGACGCCGTCTGCTCCACACACTGCAAGTCTTTCCTGTTGTCCAACATTCTGTTTTTATTTACTTTGCAGCCAGTTCAGTTTTAGCTTCGTTTTGCATCGCCATCCGTAAGCTTCAATGCCTTTTCTTATTAGGACTCGCCTTTTGTTTATTTTTGGTTTAAGCGTTAGATACCTTTTTACCTGCAAGCCCTAGTCGTCTTTCCCGACACCTACAAAGCAATTAGCTACCTGCTGCCACCTACTTATATGGAAGAGTATTACACGGTTACTCTGCCGAGCTCTAGACAGTACAGACACTCAACAGCGGCACATTATTGGCGGATTATAATTACTGGTTTGCAAAAAACATTTTGAACCCAATTAGGTGAAATTACATAATCACCCACGGCACACCAAACAATATAATCTTTTATGATATTTTAAAAGAAAGACTTTATGACATTCATCATTTGACTTTTTCAAAATGTTTATTATTGGAGGAATATGATTGTTAAAGTTAAGGATTTCTGATCGTTTCTGAGGGCACCAAAAGGACTTCTATTCTTGACAGTTCAACTTGTTGTTTTTGCTTGTTGATAAAGAGATAGTCAGTTCATCACCTCCTTGTTATGTTTGATATACAGCACAATATAGAAGATAATAAAATGGAATAGAATATAAAGTACTTTATTGATTCCTGGGGGAAATTCAGCACCACAGTTCGCTCACAATAGACAATAATATAATAAATATCATTTATTATATACTGTATTTCCTTGAATTGCTGCCGGAGCGCTAATTAATTTAAAACCTCTTCTCACTCCTGCGCTTACCAAAGGCATGCGTTAAAAGTAAGCATGCGCAATTATTTTAAAACCTCTTCTCACTCCGGCACTTACCAAAGGTATGCAGTAAAAATTTGAGTGTGATGTAAGCTTGGACCTTAAATCCTACTGAATAGCTCTTAATCTTCTTCCCTTTATGCGATTTCAAATTACCGGAATTGAAATCAGCCTCCTCCATTTTGAAAATGATGACCAGTTTGACTAGGTGGTAATACTAAGCATGCGCTAATTATTTTGGGAATCGAGTTTGACCCGGCAGTAATTTAAGGCAGGCGCATACTATATGCCCTGCGGCAATTCAAGGAAATACGGTATATATAATATATAATATATGAAATGTTGTCTGTGTTGGCCCAGCGATGAGGTAGCGACTTGTCCAGGGTGTACCCCACCTTCCGCCCGATTGTAGCTGAGATAAGCACCAGCGCCCCCTGCGACCCCAAAGGGAATAAGCGGTAGAAAATGAATGGATGGATATAATATATGAATAATATAAATATATTATAAATATATTGTACATATATTCTACATTTAAGTGAAGAAGGAACATATGCATTATACAGTCTGGTGGCTGTCGGTATGAATATATATACATATAGCATCTTATATTGTGTTCAAAGTGTAATTAAATTACATAATCACCCACAACACAACAAACAAAATAATCTTTTACAATCTTTTAAAAGAAATACATACTTTTATGACATTCATCTTTGTATTGGGTGTTTAAAGAGGCAAATTTAAAATGGCTTGATTGAATAGTGGGGGAAATGTATGTGCTTGGAAGTAAACTCAAATTGATATAATGAAATAATTTGTATACAGATAGCAAACTATAAAGGGACAATTTATTTCAAATATATCGCATAAATATTTATTAAAGTAACAAGTTCCAACAGAAACAGGGCGGCTGCAGTGAATGCGGAAGTAGGTGATTATCTCTACCGGCTATTCGTCACCGAGCAAAGATTCTTTATTATTTTCTCCCACTATGGGGAACTCTTATTTTTATTATGTTTATGCCAATAAGTAAAATATGTTTAATTTTCGAAAACAGAAAACCGCAGACTGATTAGTAACGCGGTCTACTTGAAATGTAACTTGTGATCTGCTGGCAGTGTTCGGGTGGAGCCCTGGCTGTTAGAAATGGATGGGAAGTGTGGTGGTAGAATTGTTTTCATACAAACCGATCAACATACTCACAACCTGGGTGATATTTACAGAACAACTTGAATTTTCTTACCTGATATGATGCGATGGCTGGGTTTCCCGACGAGTACAATGCGGCACGGCTTGTGTGCTACTAATAATGCAACATTTACGGTCGTCGTAATCTGGAAGGACAACGTCATGCAATGTGCAGTCAGCGATATTTAAATTCTCTCTGGGAACACAAACAGATAGAGTTATAATATTTTTGAATATTTTCTTTATTGAAATATACATTTTAAAGATTGAATACATGTAGCTTGTGTCTATTTCCAATTCAAATTTACACGGGTTTAAGATTTCCTGAAGTCCGGAAGGCAACATCAAGCTCATGTGACGTCACATTCAACGCACTGTCGTAAGGCCTTTTCTTTAAATATAAGAACACTGTACCTATATCATGCTGTGTTTAAAAAGCAGCAAAATGAAACCAAGCAATGATATAAAAAATATATAGAGTTAAACATAAGTTTGTGTAAATTTCAAGCTTCTTTTCCAGAGCTGTCACCATTTTGAACTCAAACTTGTAATAAATAATTCACTCCATATCCCCCACCCCCCACTGTGCAATATCCTAATACCTTACTGTGCAATATTGTCCTTCTAGTGCAGTGGTTCTCAACCTTTTTTCAGTGATGTACCCCCTGTGAACATTTTTTTAAATTCAAGTACCCCCTAATCAGAGCAAAACATTTTCGGTTGAAAAAAAGAGATAAAGAAGTAAGTTTCTGATTTATTAAATTGTATAACAGTGCAACATATTGCTCATTTATAGTGGTCTTTCTTGAACTATTTGGAATAAAAGATAGAAAAATAACTACAAACTTGTTGAAAAATAAACAAGTGATTCAGTTATAAATAAATATTTCTACACATAGAAGTAACCATCAATTTAAAGTGCCCTCTTTGGGGATTGTAATAGAGATTCATCTGGATTCATCACTTAATTCTACACATTTCTTCACAAAAAAAACAATCTTTAACACCAATATTTATGGAACATGTCCACAAAAAAATCTAGCTGTCAACACTGAATATTGCATTGTTGTATTTTTTTTTCACAGTTTATGAACTTACATTCATAATTTGTTGAAGTATTATTCAATAAATATATTTATAAAGGATTTTTGAATTGTTGCTATTTTTAGAATATTTTTTAAAAATCTCACGTAGCCCTTGGCATACATTCCTGTACCCCCGGGGGTTTGCGTACCCCCATTTGAGAACCACTGTTCTAGTGGAATACGTCCGACACTGATTGATACTTTGTTAATCTGGTACTCTTGTTTGGTTCTGTATATTGTACTGTATTTTGTATATTTGTATATTAGATAGATAGATAGTACTTTATTGATTCCTTTAGGAGAGTTCCTTCAGGAAAATTTAAATTCCAGCAGCAGTGTACAGAGTTGAGATCTATTTAAAAAGTCAAAAGTAAATAATGGGGGTATTAATGGAAACAAAATAGAAAAATATTACAATAAGAATAAAATATAAAAAAACAATTGGGAATAAAAATATAACAGTAAAATAAGAATATAACAAGAGAAACTAGGCAGTAGTGACCATGTTAGGAAAAAGTATTGCACTGTTATTGTTTTGCATCCCCTGTCATCCTAGTACCCCCCGCCCCCCTCCCCAGAGAGGAGTTGTACAGTATTGTACATGGTTGTAAATGTAAATGCTTATTGTTTTATTGTATAGTAGTCTGTTTGTTTAAATTCTTATTTTTTATCTTTATTACTACTTGTATGATCTATTTTTATTCTATATTTGTTTCCACTACCGGAGCTTAAATTGGAGTCCTTAATCTCGTTGTATGCAAATATAATGACAGTAAAGTCCATTCTATTCTATTCTATTCTATTTAATAGCATTTGTGTGCATACTTATTTTGTGGACCTTGTCATAACATATAGGTGATGTGATGTAATGTTCTTGTTTGTATAAACATAATTTCACCATATTTCCTCATCCATATAAAGAGGCGAATGGGACACATTAAATAATCAAATTTAAAAAAAAATACTTAAATGTGTTATTCTTCAATTATACTGCAATTGAAATTAAATACAGACATGGGTTTTTAAATGTCATCGATGTATTTAGTGTTAATTATATCCATCCATCCATTTTTTACCGTTTATTCCCTTTTGGGGTCGCGGGGTTAATTATATCATGTAATAATTTAATTATTGATTGTATTATTCAATTGATTATTGGTTTCACGATTTCATGATTTAAAGAAGTATTTGTTTGGTAGGTGGATGTTTATTTCAAACATGTATACAGTTTCAATATAAAAAAATCACATATTTTACATATCTTCATTTCTCTGTACAACATGTCCGAAAAGGAATAGGAAGAAGCAAAGCTTATTCAATCCTACTTCTTTTCCACTTTGCAGCAATTCCTAACACATCTGCTCTCATTTTATCACACAATTTACATCAATAACCTCTAAATACAACAGTTCTCTTGATATATATTTAAGTAGGTTGTGATTCACTTGATAAGATACAGTAAATACTTAATAATTCTACTTGACAATACTTTGTAAACACTTGTGATTGGAACACTTACTTAAACTGGATCATCCTACATTATTTGATTTCTTTGTTTAATCCATTTTATTATATTATCCCACATACTGATATACTAAAGGTTTTAAATGTTGTATGTGCAAACAAATAATTTAAGTAAGATTTTTCTCTAAGGTTATATTTTTCCTCTTTTGTTTAGAATAATTGTTGTACACTCTTGGGTAGCAGGTTGCAGTTTGTTTAGTGCATCATTTTAGCAGTTTGCAAATGCACCACCTCAATGAATTTCAATATTTTGGATTTAATAAATAAAGGGTTTGTATGTTCTTTACAGCCAACGTTATGTATTATTTTAACTGATCTTTTTTGTAGCACGATTAGCGAATTAATTTAGAATTTTGTAGTTATTCTCACATATTTCCACACAATATGGTACATATGGTAACATTAGTGAGCAGTAAAGAATGTGTGGTGATTTTTGGTCTACAAAATATTTTGCTTTGTTCATTATTGAAATATTTCTAACCACCTTGGGATTGTTAGTTTTTTGTATGAAATTTCCAGTTAATTATATCTTCCATTATTACTCGCAAAATTGTGGTTTATTTTACCCTTTCAATGTCTATACCGTCTTTCTGTATTTGTGTTTGACTTTCTCTTCTACTGTTACCAAGTATCAATATTTTAGTTTTACTGAGATTCAAATATATTCAGTTTTTGTCAAACCCTCTTTTTAATCCATTAATTTCTTCTGTTATTATTTGTATTAGCTTTTGTTTTATCCCATGAACAAAAATCAGTCGTATCATCTGCAAATAACACCAACTTTAGGTCCGTTGTAACTTTACAAATGTTATTATTATACAGATTGGACAATTTTGGTCCAAGTATTGATCCCACAAGATCGCCACAAGACATATTTAGCTCTGCAAATGTAAGTTCTCTTAGCTTCCTTTTTGTTATAGCTTCTTGCCTGGTTCAAGACCAACCCTTTGATGCCATGCCTTTCCATCTAATTTGTTAACTAAGGTATTATGGTTAATTGTGTCAAATGCTTTTGTTGGATCCATAAATACCGCTGCTGCACATTGTTTACCATCCATTGCAGTAATATCTTCTGTTATTTTGATTAATGCCATTGAAGATTTTATATTAGCTCTGTAGCCGTATTGGTTATCTGTGAGTGTTCAACTTTTGTTCAAAAATTTGTCCAAACTGCTGTTGAATAATTTTCCAAAGATTTCAGAACATTGTGAAAGTAAAAAACACAGGTTTGTAATTTGTAAACTAGTGTTTGTCTCCATTCTTATAATAATGTAGGACTTTTGCTGTTTTAATTTTGTCTGAGAATTTGTTTAAAATGATACATTGCTGATACACATTAAATTTTCTGAAATTTCTTCAATAATTCTTTTTATAGCTTTCATATCTACTCAGTGACAGTCAGTCAAGGTTTTGGCTTGGCATTTCTTTACAATTTTCATTATTTCCTATTTAGGCACATTTTTGAGGAACATTGAGTTGAGATTTCCAGCTAAAATGTCATTCAAGTCCTCAACTGACTCGGAATCCTTTGCTCTCGATTGGTACTAATATTTACGAAGTAGTTATTAAAGCATTCACCTACTTTGTTCATAATATCATTGCTTACATTCCTTCTAAAACGTATTGAGGGTAATCGTTCTTAGTACCATTTTTAATAATACTAATTGAGGGTGCCCCATGTTTCTCTTGTGTTGTTTTTGTTCCGGTCTAATAATTAATTAATAATAATATATAATTATAATAATAATAACAATTAATACATCTGTATATGTTTTGTATATTTATTGATTTAATTAAGTAAATGTATTTTTTAATTTCTTTTATTCCATTTGGCCTTCCATACATCCCCACCTACTTTCCAGCAATTCCTATCACCAGGTGTGGAAATAGTTGTAGTCATTTTATCTTAGACCCAGTGGGATCCATATTACAGAAAAAGAAAACATACAATGATAAAACCCAAACAAAAGAAATACAATCAGAAATAAAAAAAAATAAAAAAACTTGTATAGAAATAAATAAAAACACACCACAATATTATATGTCCAGCATTCAGGCTTACTCGCCAATGGTTCCACAGACCAGATGAAAATCATGCTTCCACCTATATACATAAAAGCAGCGATTTAATGTCAGGGATATGATAGCATTCTGTACCAATGAACGTAGTTTTTTAAAATTATTGGTAACACAAACTATATACTTTTTTTTATAATGTAATGGGATAGGTTGATTGGCAACACAAAATGGTCCCTAGTGTGTGAATGTGAATGTTGTCTGTCTATCTGTTTTGGCCCTGCGATGAGGTAGCGACTTGTCCAGGGTGTACGCCGCCTTCCGCCCAATTGTAGCTGAGATAGGCACCAGCGACCCCCGCGACCCCAAAGGGAATAAGCGGTAGAAAATGGATGGATGGATTGTACGGAATATGTACTGTACTGTGCAATCTACTAATAAAAGTCTAAAGCAATCTGTGAGCGACTCCAGCCCTCACCGTGTGGGTTACATGGACCATTCAGGAAGGACATCGTGTTGAGCAGTTTTGACTCTTTTATTTTTTCAAATGCGAAAGTGTCTGCGTCAATCGGGTCGCTTTTTAGCTCGTCTCGGTCGGCTTTTCAGCTGTCGGTGGCGTTGTCTTCCTCTGGGGCTCATTCTCTGTTCGGTCTTGTTCGGTTGCTTCTGCTGTGCTGCGGACACTCCACCTCTTCCTCTCGATCTTTCCTCCTTCTCTTCTTTAATATACTGAGAGGAGCTAGGCAGATTGTGAGTTTGTCACGCACCTGATTTTGATTGCTGCAGCTTTGCTCCGGACACGCCCCGCCTCTCCGTTATGCTGCATTCTCCGCCTTCTGGCCGTCATCTTGAGCAAGGCCAAAGCGTGTCCCGCCCCGCCGTCGGCTCCGCCTCTCCACACAATCAATCGATCAATCAATCAATCAGTCAATCAATCAATCAATAAACCCTGCCTTCCGCCCGAATGCAGCTGAGATAGGCTCCAGCACCCCATATGACTCAAAAAGGGAGAAGCGGTAGAAAAATGGATGGATGTAACTTAGCGCCACTTGACTCAGTGTCGGGGCTTCACGGTGGCAGAGGGCTTAGTGCGTCTGCCTCACAGTACGAAGGTCCTGAGTGGTCAGGGTTCAATCCCGGGCTCGGGATCTTTCTGTGTGGAGTTTGCATGCGTGAATGCGTGGGTTCCCTCCGGGTACTCCAGCTTCCTCCCACTTACAAATACATGCACCTGGGAATAGGTTGATTGGCAACACTAAATTGGCCCTAGAGTGTCAATGTTGTCTGTCTATCTGTGTTGGGGTGGCAACTTGTCCAGGGTGTACTCCGCCTTAATTCTGTCCGGTTGTAGCTGAGATAGGCACCAGCGCCCCCCGCGACCTGAAAGGGAATAAGCGGTAGGAAATGGATGGATGGATGGATGTGCAATCTACTAATTAAAGTCTCAATCAATCAATCAATCAATCAATCAATCAATCAATCAATCAATCAATCAATCAATCAATCAATAAACTCCGCCTTCCGCCCGAATGCAGCTGAGATAGGCTCCAGCACCCCCCCACCACTCCAAAAGGGACAAACGGTAGCAAATTAAATGGATGTAACTTAGCGCCACTTGACTAGGTGTCGTGCTCTTATTGAGAAAATACGCTCAAATTGTTTCTGCTTTATTTTGAAGTCCTTTCCGGAAACGCTCCATTTACCGGGGTCGGTTGACAGCGCTAGCAGGAATGGCGGCCATGGTCACCAAAGAAAGGAACCGAAAGAGCCCGAAACTTTACTTCTAACGGGCCCTGCAGAATATTTTTTATTTTTATTTTTTAAATCTCTGACGAAACGCAAGAACCCCTTCTTTGTCGTGACCAAAAGGGAGATAACGTGAGATACTTGAGTTCGACTTGCTGGTTAGCCTTTATCGGTAGTGGCCGCCGACTTCGATAGAGGATATAGCGGCTAACTAGCCAGCTGTTGGCTCCTTGGCCCAACAAGTTAACTAAGTGAATAAGTGTGTTAAAGCCTTCCTTATTTATCGTCCAACCCCGACCCTTCTCGTTATAAACAGTCAGAGTTCGGCGACGCGCAGGGCAGCAACTTGTCATCGCCACTTGACAACATAATTAGTGCTAATCTTCGACGCTAGCTCCAAGCTAAGTTGCGCTCCCTGAACTGTCGCCCTTTTTCGGATCCTCACAGCCCGCTTGTCCGCTCTCGGAGGTGCGATGGAAAGTCTAACACTCAGCGACGTCGAGCAGAAATATTACTCGGATTTGTTCGTTTACTGCGACACGGACAACACCAAAAAAGTGGCTTCTTATGGGAGAGTTATTGACCTTTTCCGGGCGGCCCAGCTACCTAGCGAAGTTGTCCTGCAGGTAAGATATTTGACCCATGTTGTCCCTGCTCGATCATGTCTTATTAATGTTCATATCAGGAATAACTTCAGTGGCTGATTAGAAACGGTAGCTTTAATATAGTTGGCAGCGCTGCGCAGTATGAGACACACCTTCTTCTGGCTAATGTTAGCTTTTCTTGGACGGTTGGTGCACGCCAACGCTAAACTCGCTTTGTATTGTACGTCGTCAACGTTTTCTGTTATAATAGTGATGGCTCTGCAGATTTGATGATCAAACATGCAAGCTGAACTTCAAAACTGCCCACTTTTGCCTGTTTGCATAAAGGGGAACTGCCCTTTTTCCTTTGAAATTTAGGTATGTGTGTAATATTTTAAGAACTAATTAATTTAAATGAAACCAACATCATTGGTGGGACAATTTCAGTGATAGGTATAATTTTCCTGTGATAAATAATAATCAATCAATCATCTATCCATCCATTTTCTACCTCTTATTCCCTTTTGGGGTCGCGGGGGGCGCTGGTGCCCATCTCAGCTACAATCAATCATCCATCCCATCCATTTTCTACCGCTTATTCCCTTTTGGGGTCGCGGGGGGCGCTGGCGCCTATCTCAGCTACAATCGGGCGGAAGGCAGGGTACACCCTGGACAAGTCGCCACCTCATCGCAGGGCCAACACAGATAGACAGACAACATTCACACTCACATTCACACACTAGGGCCAATTTAGTGTTGCCAATCAACCTATCCCCAGGTGGATGTCTTTAGAAGTGGGAGGAAGCCGGAGTACCCAGTGGGAACTCACGCAGTCACAGGGAGGACATGCAAACTCCACACAGAAAGATCCCGAGCCCGGGATTGTTTTCCCCGTGAATGCGTGGGTTCCCTCCGGGTACTCTGGCTTCCTCCCACTTCCAAAGACATACAATCAATCAATCAATGTTTATTTATATAGCCCTAAATCACCAGTGTCTCAAAGGGCTGCACAATTCACAACACAAACCACAACGACATCCTCGGTAGAGCCAAAATAAGGGCAAGGAAAACTCACCCCAGTGGGACGTCGGTGACAGTGACAATGACTATGAGAAAAGAAAGTTCCATCCATCCATTTTTTTACCGCTTATTCACTTACACCCTGGACAAGTCGCCACTCCAGCACAGATAGACAGACAACATTCACACTCTAGGGCCAATTTAGTGTTGCCAATCAACCTATCCCCAGGTGGATGTCTTTAGAAGTGGGAGGAAGCCGGAGTACCCGGTGGGAACTCACGCAGTCACAGGGAGGACATGCAAACTCCACACAGAAAGAACACGAGCCCAGGATTGAACCCAGGACTACTCAGGACCTTCGTATTGTGAGGCAGACGCACTAACACCTCTTCCACCGTGAAGCCGAAAAGAAAGTTAACATTTATAATGACAATAATGTATAATAATAATACCACCAATGACTACATAAGTTATGTATATTTATTGATTTAATTAATTAAATGTATTTTATTCCATTTGGCCCTCAATACATCCCCAACTACTTCCAGCAATTCCTATCACCAGATGTGGAAATAGCCATGCTTCCACCTACCGTACATCCATCAAAGCAGCGATTTCATCTCAGCGTCAGTCCATGATAGCGTTCCGTACAAATGAGAGTATAGCTTTTTAAATTATGTTACCGCAAACTGTATTTTTTTAAAAATAATGTAAAGTAACGATTAGTGCACGCCAAAACCAAACTTGCTTTGTATTGTACGTCGTCAACGTTTTCTGTTATGATAGTGATTGCTCTGCAGATTTGATGATCAAAAATGCATGCTGAAATTCTTAACTGCCCACTTTTTCCTGTTTGCATAAAGGGGAACTGCACCCTTTCCTTTGAAATTTAGGTATTAGGTATGTGTGTAATATTTTAAGAAAAAATTAATTTAATATCCCACCAACACGTCTTCCTATGCGGAAGCAGGGCCTGGGGAATCTGTGGTGGGCTCTACTATTTCTGGGGCTGAAGTTGCCGAGGTAGTTAAAAAGCTCCTCGGTGGTGTTTTAAGCATTTCACCAATCTCGCGCACTTTGCAAATTATATGTCATTTCCATTGTGCGCGAGCAATTTTGTATATCGCAAGACGAGATTTTGTTCGAAATTGGTGCGAACGTGCAAATGGATGGTTTGAGGATGAGATCCGCCCGGAGTTCCTCAAGGCTCTGGATGCTGTGGGGCTGTCTTGGTTGACAAGACTCTGCAGCATCGCGTGGACATCGGGGGTGGTACCTCTGGGTTGGCAGACCGGGGTGGTGGTCCCTCTCTTTAAGAAGGGAGACCGGAGGGTTCGTTCCAACTATCGTGGGATCACACTACTCAGCCTTCCCGGTAAGGTTTATTCAGGTGTACTGGAGAGGAGGCTACGCCAGATAGTCGAACCTCGGATTCAGGAGGAACAGTGTGGTTTTCGTCCTGGTTGTGGAACTGTGGACCAGCTCTATACTCTCGGTGGGGTTCTTGAGGGTGCATGGGAGTTTGCCCAACCTGTCTACATGTGCTTTGTGGACTTGGAGAAGGCATTCGACCGTGTCCCTCGGGAAGTCCTGTGGGGAGTGCTCAGAGAGTATGGGGTACCGGACTGTCTTATTGTGTCAGTCCGCTCCCTGTATGATCAGTGTCAGAACTTGGTCCGCATTGCCGGCAGTAAGTCGGACACGTTTCCAGTGAGGGTTGGACTCCGCCAAGGCTGCCCTTTGTCACTGATTCTGTTCATAACTTTTATGGACGTAATTTCTAGATGCAGTCAAGGCGTTGAGGGGATCCAGTTTGGTGGCCACGGGATTAGGTCTCTGCTTTTTGCAGATGATGTGGTCCTGAAGCCTTCATCTGGCCGGGATCTTCAGCTCTCACTGGATCAGGTTGCAACCGAGTGTGAAGTGACCGGAATGAGAATCAGCACCTCCAAGTCCGAGTCCATGGTTCTCTCCCGGAAAAGGGTGGAGTGCCATCTCCGGGTTGGGGAGGAAACCCTGCCCCAAGTGGAGGAGTTCAAGTACCTAGGAGTCTTGTTCACGAGTGAGGGAAGAGTGGATCGTGAGGTCCACCGGCGGATCGGTGCGGCGTCTTCAGTAATGCGGACGTTGTACCGATCCGTTGTGGTGAAGAAGGAGCTGAGCCGGAAGGCAAAGCTCTCAATTTACAGGTCGATCAACGTTCCCATCCTCACCTATGGTCATGAGTTTTGAGTCATGACCGAAAGGACTAGATCACGGGTACAAGCAGCCGAAATGAGTTTCCTCCGCCGGGTGGCGGGACTCTCCCTTAGAGATAGGGTGAGAAGCTCTGTCATCCGGAAGGAACTTAAAGTAAAGCCGCTGCTCCTCCACATCGAGAGGAGCCAGATGAGGTGGTTTGGGCATCTGGTCAGGATGACACCGTAACGCCTCCCGAGGGAAGTGTTTAGGTCACGCCCAACCGGTAGGAGGCCACGGGGAAGACCCAGGACACGTTAGGAAGACTATGTCTCCTGGCTGGCCTGGGAACGTCTCGGGATCCCCCGGGAAGAGTTGGACGAAGTGGCTAGGGAGAGGGAAGTCTGGGCTTCCCTGCTTAGGCTGCTGCCCCTGCGACCTGACCTCCGATAAGCGGAAGAACATGGATGGATTAATTTAAATGAAACCAACATCATTGGTGAGACAATTTCAGTGATAAGTATCATTTTCCTGTGATAAATATTAAGAAAGTTAAGATGTATAATAATTAATGACGATAATGTATAATACTAATACCAATGACTACATAAGTTATGTATATTTATTGACTTAATTAATTAAATGTATTTTTCAAATGTATTTTATTCCATTTGGCTCTCAATACATCCCCAACAACTTCCAACAATTCCTATCACCAGATGTGGAAATAGCCATGCTTCAACTTACCGCACATCCATAAAAGCAGCGATTTCATCTCAGCGTCAGTCCATGATAGCGTTCTGTACAAATGAAGGTATAGCTTTTTAAATGTTGGTACCGCAAACTGTATTTTTAAAAAATACTGTAAAGTAATGATTAGTGCACGTCAACGCTAAACTTTCTTTGTATTGTATGTCGTAAACGTTTTCTGTTATGATAGTGATTGCTCTGCAAATTTGATGATCAAAAATGCACGCTGAAATTCATAACTGCCCACTTTTTCCTGTTTGCATAAAGGGGAACTGCAGTTTTTCATTTGAAATCTAGGAATGTGTGTAATATTTTAAGAACTAGTTTACTTCAACGAAACCAACGTCATCGGACAGGTCTTGGTAAGACGATTCCAGTTATGTAAGTATCGTTTTCCTGTGATAAATATTAGGAAAGTTAAGGTTTATAATAATTAAATAATGATAATATACAATAATAATCATAATTAAAATATATGTTATGTATATTTATTAACTTAATTTATTAAATGTATTTTTTGAATCTATTTTATTCAATATGTCCCTCTATACATCTCCACCTATTTCCAGCAATTCCTATCACCGGATGTCGAAATACCCTTGCTTCCACCTACTGTACATTTATAAAAGCAACGATTTCATGTGAGTGTCAGTCCATGATAGCATTCCGTACCAATGAATGTATAGTTTTTTAAATGTTGGTACCGCAAACTGTATTTAAAAAAAATTATGTAATGTAACGGTTAGTGCTCGCCAACGCTAAACTTGCTGTGTATTGTACGTCGTAAACGTTTTTTCTGTTATGATAGTAATAGGTCTGCAGATTTGATGATCAAAAATGCACATTAAAATTCCTAACTGCCCACTTTTTCCTGCTTGCATAAATGAGAACTGCATTTTTCCTTTTGAAATCTATGTATGTGTGTAATATTTTATGAAATAATTAATTTAAATGAAACCAATATCATCGGACAGGTCTTGGTAAGAGGTATAAGTATCATTTTCCTGTGATACATATTATGAAAGTTATGTTTTTTTTTTTACATTTACTTTAATAATAATAAACACCTGCTCAGTGGCCTTGTGGTTGGAATGTCCGCCCTGAGATTGGTAGGTTGTGAGTTTAAACCCCGGCCGAGTCATACCGAAGACTATACAAATAGGACCCATTACCTCTCTGCTTGGCACTCAGCATCAATGGTTTGAATTGTGGGTTAAATCACCAAAATGAAATTCAAACTGTGAACATAATAAAACAATCACTTACTGTACAATATCTGCTCTCACTGGGATGCTGACTGATGGTATGTTCATATCTCCTCGTTAGGATGAAGAATGAATCATAATCCTCACACAGGTTAAAAAAAAAAAAGTGCCGCAAACAAGCGTCTTTTCGTGTAAGTTGAATGTCAAAGTTGACCAACTTTTCGGTTTATGGCCACGTCCTACTTTCCAGGTGAGAGGCATGATTTATAATCTAGAATTAACTTTCACCAACTCTGAGGCAATGCAGCAGCTGTAGTTCAGTATGTCAATATAGCAGCATGAGCTAGTTAGCTCTCTTTGAAAGCAGCGCAGCTAAAACAGAATGCAGCGCAGATAAAATAGTTTGTATGCGTTAATGCTTATAATAATATCTGCAATATTTGGTTAATATTCAGGTCACGAGATGTAAATAAAGTATTGTTGGCAGTTTTTGGATGTTTTTTTTACAGGGCTTTAAGGGGGGAATAGTGTACTCCCATTAGCTACATTGTTTGCCACCTTGTACTTTCCGTATTTTACAAATTTAGAATAAATGAAAAAAAAAAGAAAAAACAGCGCGAATTATAGGCGAAAAAAAAAAAAAAAGTGCAGTTCCCCATAAAGTGGGGCCGGGCCTTGAGGATTCATTAATAAATAAATAACTATGTCCAATCACGGTGGAAGAGGGGTTAGTGCGTCTGCCTCACAATACGAAGGTCCTGAGTAGTCCTGAGTTCAATTCCGGGCTCGGGATCTTTCTGTGTTGAGTTTGCAGGTTCTTCCCGTGACTGCGTGGGTTCCCTCCGGGTACTCTGGCTTCCTCCCACTACAAAAGACATGCACCTGGGGATAGGTTGATTGGCAACACTAAATTGGCCCTGGTGTGTGAATGTGAGTGTTGTCTGTCTATCTGTGTTGGCCCTGCAATGAGGTGGCGACATGTCCAGGGTGAACCCTGCCTTCCGCCCGATGGTAGCTAAGATAATCTCCAGCGCCCCCCGCGACTCCTACGAGAAAAAGCGGTAGAAAATGGATGGATAGCAATAAGTACCCTAATCTATTTTTTTTATTGCCAATTGAACATAGTTACTCTCAGCGGACCAGTTGGATATGGACTGTGGATGGATCACTAACGGACAGATCATCTTGTATCATAAAGGAAGTTGGGTTGAATATGTCTGCTTTAGGTAAACTCCCAAACCAGTTTTTGAAAATATAATTTCTCAACAGAAAGTACTCTGCAGTATTTAGGAAGCATGTGATTTTTACACAGGCCAGTGCTCTCACAAAAGGCATTAAAGTACTACCTTGGCTGGCAAGAAATAAGCTTAAAAAATTACCCAATCTCCGTTGAGTTCTTCCAAAAATGTGAGATTTGCAGTATTAGGAAGGCTGTGGTTGTTGCCGTCATCTAACCAATAGACTGACTCACTGCATTGATGAAAAAAGCTCATGGTGGTTGTTGAAAATAAGTTTGGCTTAGATATTTTTCAAATGCTCAATAATGTGACTTTTTTTTACTTGAATGTTGGGGGAAAACATCAGTTTGTAACTTGGGTGCATATATATGCTGACTGATAGTTATTTATAATACATGTGCACATTTGGAAAGATAAAGCTCACTTTTCGACTCAGTTTTCCAGGCAAAATATTATTTTTGGATTTGCTGACATCAATTGTGACAGCACGCATGACGTCACACTTACTTTTCGCTGTTCCAGTTGAACTTTCCCTTTTAAAAAGCCACTACTGTCCTCTTAATATTTTCACATTATGTAGCTTGCATGGGTACATTTGGGATATATTTAAGTTACGTCAACATTGCAGAAATGCTGACAACACACCAGACAGTGGCAAGTGTCTTGTTTATATTCGGGTGCAGTAGCACATTTTGGCAATCAAAGTATTTTTTTGGTGGTCAAGTTTCTGATACATCACTTGTCAATATTGCGTACATAAGCTATATATTTATTCATACTGTTAACGACCAGCTGGTGGTAATGTTTTATGTTTGTGTGGTGTGAATGTGATGTCAGTTATTCCCATGTTTGCAAACACACATCGTCCGTGCCTGAAAAGTGATTGGTAGAGAGTTAGAAAGTGTTGTGTGTCAGACAGGGAAGCGCGGACTCACGGAGACGAAAGTGTGTGTACGAGAGGTAAAACATTTTGGAATGGTGCTTTTTATCATAAGATTGGTAATAAAAGTTAAAAATAGCGTCGGACGGTGTGTATTTTTTGGGGGGGTTACAATATTATGTTATTTTAAATTGTTTTCAAGTAAAAAACCAACTTATTTTCAAGGCGTGGCGGTAATATAAATGCCATGGCGGTCTGCCACATTTAATTACATTAATGTGAAAACATGCACACATACAAAGTATATACTTAAGGGCTCGGCGATATAGCTGAAAACTGTACTAGGATGTCAGTGTTTTATATTGGTCGATATCGATGATTATTGATATTTTTATGACCCCTCAGAAATGATGACAAAGAGAAAACAATGTTAATTTAAATTGTAATATTTCTCATATAATAATCCCACCAGCCAAGGAAATGTCAACACAACCAAACCATTCTAAAATCACATTGAACACTTATCAGTAATCTCTTAAAATGAAGGTGCAAAGATAAGGAACTTGTAAGAAATGCCTAACAAATAGTGCAAAGTGAAAAATGTGTATGATAGAGAAACCTGAGAACTATTTTCTGCAGGTTTAGTGTCAGACGAAGGTGGGCGTGGCTACGGTTTTATGGTATTATCGGTCTTGGTGGGGACGAGTGCCTTGCAAGATTTACAGACCACATTGGTCTGACTACGCTTCATTTTTAGAAAATCCAAAAAAACTACCATACTGTCGCGGTGCCTTTTTTTCCTGTTTTATCACCAATTTGCTCCTTGCAGCACTCAGTTCTACTTTCTTTTGTCACTCCATGCCAAAAAACAAAGTTGGGAGTTGATACTGTTGATTAGCTGTTAGCCGAGTGTGTCACTTCCACGTATCAGTGATGACTTCCTGCATTGCTCGGTTACCAGAGAGCGAGGGCCTTGGTGCAAACGACCTTGCTTCGCAACTTCCGCTTTCTTCCGACGAAGAAGGGGGAACGTTTCAACGCACTCTCTACTGATATTGTATTGGTATCGTTTTATCGCCCTGCCCTAATATTACTTACACCTAATACACACCTGGTACTTCCTGCAGTTAAGTAAATACCCCACTGGTGCAACATTTATAAGGAAATATTAGTATCTGGATTGTCCTCACAAATTCCTTGCAGCTGTATAAAGATTACTATAAAATAAATCATACTGTATTGCGGTCAGATCACATATTATATATATCATGTGTGTTAAAGCAGCTCATTCTTGTGACTTCTTGGCTCTCAGCGGTGTTTGCAGTCTGTCATTCAGCATCCCCTTCAAGGTCAAACGTCATGGCGGACAAACTGAAGTAGTGTAGCTTTAAAATGTCCACTGATTTAAAAGCACACTGGCCTGTGAGAACTAGAGCAGGTGTCATGGTTGAACAAAGTGACTTCAAATGACTTGTACTGTTTTCGTACACTTGCGTTGAAAAAAGCAAACAAACTTTAAAAACAATGCTCAGTCCACTGTGGCAGGCCTGAACACTTAGGAATTCATCCTTATGAGCTTCATGCTCCTGTTTTGTTCATATGTACATACGGTATTTTCCGCGCTATAAGCCGCCCCGTGTTATAAGCAGCACCTTAAATGAATGGCATATTTAAAAACTTTAACCTATAAGCCACACCGGGTCATAAGCCGCGCTCACGCTGCGCTAAAGGGAATGTCAAAAAAACAGTCAGATAGGTCAGTCAAACTTTAATAATACAAACCAGTGTGCAAATGTGCAATCACAACAATAGTAACACTCAAAATATAATGCGCAAATGTGCAATCACAACAATAGTAACACTCAAAATATTGCAGAGCAATAGCAACATCAATAACTCAACGTTGCTCGAACGTTAATGTCACAGCACACAAAATAAACATTTAAAGCTCACTTTCAGAAGTTATTCCTCATCCATAAATCCCTTCAATTCTTCTTCTTCGGTGTCTGAATTAAAAAATTGGGTGAATACGTCATCGAAGTCATCAGAGTCAATGTCGCTGTTGTTGTCCGGCAGTTCCATGAATCCTGCCTTCCTGGCCGGATCTTTTTTTTGAGCTATCTTATTTTTACAATATGGGCGGAAAGTAGCCAGCTTTTCTTGAAAGTATTTTGGCAGTTGCTGTGAAATAGTAGTCCGTGTGCGGATGGAGAGATTGTGTCTTTTCATGAACCGGAAACACCAACAAGCACCACCTTTAAAATCATCCAAGTGAAGTTCGCTTGCTAGCGCTGTTGCCTTCATTGGAATAGTGATGGTACTGACACTTCTGCTTTCTGCTCTCTGCTCAACAACCCGCTGTTCGAGTTTGTCCTCCAACTGTTGCCATCTTGCTTTGTTCCCTCGGAAACTCTGTGTTGTCGTCTTTACTTGGCGCAGGTCATCTTGTTGCTTCCTCCACCTACGCACCATTGATTCATTTATGTTCAATTCTCTCGCTGCTGCTCTATTTCCGTGTTCTTCTACGTGACTTATTGCCTTGAGTGTGAATTCTGCGTTGTACGTGTGTCTCTTAGTAGGAGCCATTTTGTGGTCGTCTTTACAGAAACACACAAATGAAATGAATCTGATACGGGGGCAAGTGCTTACCTTGGCGGTTGCTTACCGTAGAAGAAGAAGCCGCTTCCTCTTCTACGGGGAAAAAAGATGGCGGCTGTTTACCGTAGTTGCGAAACCTAAACTCTATGAAAATAAATATTTATATTAATACATATATAGGGCGCACCGGGTTATAAGCCACACTGTCATCTTTTGAGAAAAATTGTGATTTTTAGGTGCGGCTTATAGCGCGGAAAATACGGTACATACATTTGCTTCTTTTCATCAAAACTATCTGCTCATCTGTCTTCAAACCCTCACTGTGGATCTGATCTGATGTTTACTCTGTAATGGTTCAGGTTTCAACTTCAAGACAATGTTTTCATCCGTCCTTGTGTGTGTTTGTTTTACAGATCACAGAGCTGTGTGGAGCCACTCGCCTGGGTCACTTCGGGCGCAGCCAATTCTACATTGCCCTGAAGCTCATTGCCATCGCCCAGTCCGGCCTGCCTCTCAGAGTTGAAAGTCTCAACTCAGGTACATTTGTTATAGTGGTTGTAGTTTGCAAAGGTGGATGTGTTTCCAATATTTACCTTCTTTAGTTACACCAGGAGGTAGAATAAGCCAGACACTTCTCAGTGCGCTGCAAACTACTGCAACTAAAACCGCCATAAAAACATTACTGCTACGACGACAGTGTCAATCCAAACTTTGCATTATCTTTGTAAATGGATGAAGCTCATCTTTTGGATAATATTGAACTTTTGAGTTCATAAAGCCTCTGGTCGCAGCAGTCCAACAAGTGTGACATGTAATGTAACTCCACAGATGAGCATTGTGTCACACACACACACACACACACACACACACATTTACACACACACATTTACACACACACAGTTACATCAGTTAAGCACCCATGGGCTAAACTTAAATGTTGAGTTTTTTGTTTGTTGTTGATGTGGCAACTTAAGACATTAAGTACTTGCCCTTAAATATTGCAATATGAACATTCTAAAATGACTTGTGACCTCTGGTTTCTTTGATAATGTTTTTTTAAGATACAAAAAAGGCCCAGAGGTGCCTGTATATTATGCAATATTGCTACAGACTTCATTTGATGATGTTCTTCTTAATGTGCCTAAATGAGCTAAATCTCACAACAAATAAAAAGAGCTATGAGGGGACTTTATGAAAGATGGTATGGTACGCATCGTTATTATTGGACCCCTCTAAGATTGTTTTGCCTTGAGCTAAGATATTCCCCTAATTGTTGGTGCTGTAATCGAAGAGAAGAAAATTTAAGTCATTCCTTATGTTTTTTTATTATCTGTATAATGTCACAATTCCTCATATTGGCCCGATGATTTTTTTGTCCAATGTTCATGGTGCACCTCTAACATTGCTAAACAAATCATAAAAACTGGAAAAAGGAAGGACATCCGTCTTATAAGCAATTAGGATGTGGCATCATCCTACTTGCTACTTAATAATAATTATAATAATAATAATGGATTAGATTTATATCGCGCTTTTCTATTGTTATATACTCAAAGCGCTCACAGAGAAGTGGGAACCCATCATTCATTCACACCTGGTGGTGGTAAGCTACATCTGTAGCCACAGCTGCCCTGGGGTATACTGACGGAAGCGTGGCTGCCAGTTTGCGCCTACGGCCCCTCCGACCACCACCGATCATTCATTCACCAGTGTGAGCGGCACCGGGGGCAAAGGGTGAAGTGTCCTGCCCAAGGACACAACGGCAGCGATTTTTGGATGTCAATAGGTGGGAAGCGAACCTGCAACCCTCAGTTTTCTGGCACGGCCGCTCTACCCACTACGCCATGCTTACTACTCCCATCCATCCATTTTCTACTGCTTGTCTCTTTTGGGGTTGCGGGGAGTGCTGGAGCCTACCTCAGCTACCACTTTTTATTAAAAATTGAGAAATTATTTTTAATATTTGGGAGCTGCTATTATGGGATTATACTGTGGTGACGGCAGACAAAAAAATAACAATAAATTAAAAAATCTATTCACACAGGGTTCCCCCAGCTTGCCAATATACTGTGGGGGTGTGGTCAATATGATGTCATTATACATTTTGCATAATCAGTCTTGATGCATATTAAAATAAATTTGTTCTTATCGTTTTGCGCTATTTTTCACATATTGCTCCTTATTGTACAATGTACTTTGTTGAGGATTTTTCAAGTTTCTTGAGACTTCTCCAATTCTTTTAGTGACTTTTTTTTAAACTTTTTTTTTTTAAACGACTAGCAACAAATCTAGTATCTTTTTCTGGTGCTGTTGGAGACCAGTGGTGGCTGCTGGACTGTCGAGTACTGACGTGAAATTTCCGCAAAAACGCGGATATTGAAAGAGCATTACGGTCTTCTTAATATTTGCATTAAAAAAAGAGAATGACGCATGTGTTTGTTTGCAGTCAAGGACCTCCCACTACCCAGGTTTGTGGTTGGGAAGAACGAGGCAGAGGCGAGACATGTGGCGCTGTATCAAGACCCAGACAGCCAGGGTTTGTACCCTGCCTCTGCCACCGCATTAATACCTCGACCTCCAGGCAGGGGCCACCAAAACAAGAAGGTCCCCCCTTCAGCCAGCACCCATCCTGTGCATGAGACCATTCAGCAGATGGCCCCCAGCATAGAAACACAGGTGTGTTATGTGTAGCCGCTGTGTTTTGTCATCCTCCGCTTTGATATTTTTTTTTTTTAGCCACCTGAAGTAAACAAAAGAAAGAGCGACACTAAGGTACATGCTGTAATAAGGTCTTTTTGTGACTTGTATCTTTTAGCAGACAGAACCAACATCCCCTGTAGTCTCCCCTCACCAGTCCCCACCTACCTCCCCTCCTTCGTGGAGAAAACACAAGCGGCAGCCCAGTGGTGGAAATGCAGACAGAACACCAGCGGCGCAACCTTCGGGAGCTGTGTGGACGCAGTTCCGGGATCAACAAGCTGGTAATACAACCAAAGAATAAAATAACCTTGTCTAAAAAAAGGTATAAATACCCCTTAATATGTGTAATGCAATTGATGTGCCAGGTCCAGTGTCAGGTGATGGGGTATGGCCGTCAAACTCACCTCCTCTGCCAGGACAGGAAAGTTGGGTCAGTTTCACAGCTGACACGCCACCATCCAGCACAATCCCGACAGTGCACCCCTCCTCAGTACAGGTGGGAAAGCATTACCGTGGTGTTGTCGGGATCATATTACTATAATAAGTAAAATACAGTGGTAACTTCGTTTTTGTTAGTAATCAGTTCCAAAAGGTTCGACAAAAACTGAATACATTTTTCCTATAAAGCATTATGCAAATCCTAGTAACACAAAACACATCTTATAGAGAAGGCAGTAATGCTATTTTATCCGTAGAAAACAATGAAGAATACGTAAAATTGGGTTGGGGAAGACAGGCGATAAACGGAGAGGAGAGAACAACACAGATATTCAATAGTGTTTCTTATTTTGTTGAGCAAAGTCCAGAACTTGGAATGGGGGGGTATTTTGATAAAAAAGCACAAACTGTCTGAAAGACTTTTCGCTTAAGTTGGTTTGAACGCCTCATCTTAAAGGAGTGCATGGTCAGTGAAGGGAGCACAGTTCTTGATAGACCGTTCTTCAACACAAAGTAACAAGACTGGAGTTGTTCACTTTTTTTGTGTACGTTCTATGAGCAAGTTAAACCACACAAGTTAAACGCTTCCCTTGCCACTACCTGTGTATAATGTCCCAATTCTAAAAGAACCATTATCCATTCTTCACAGAAACTTGATTCACCAACGTGAGGAATTGTTTGTTTGAGTACCTGTTGCATGGAATAAAAAGCGGGCGTACTGACTAGTTTGTTGCGGCAATTTTTGGCCGTACGATAAATGAAATAGGCTTACGAAAACCATATCACACAAAAAATGGCGTTTGCTAAAAACGAGGTGCCACTGTAAAAATTCATCACGAGAATCAAAACAAAGTCAAAAATGATTAAAAAATATTTTATGTCATGTTCCGCAGGAAAGCACAACGGTACGAACAGTGGCCTCAGCAGCAGCGACCAATGAGCTCCAGCGACAGTCAAGCGGTTACGATGATCCATGGAAGATCACGGATGAACAGAGACAGTATTATATCAACCAGTTCAAAACCATCCAGCCCGATCTCACTGGATTTATACCTGGTAGGGAAAAAAGGAAAGCACACATTTCTGTGAAACATTAAAACAATTCCTCTCTGTTTCTATGTTTACAAAGGTTCAGCAGCGAAAGAGTTCTTCACCAAATCCAAACTGCCCATTTTAGAGTTGTCACACATTTGGTGAGTCTGCAATGTTTCACTGCAAATGGATTTGTGTTGCCTATCATCACAATTTAGGATTACTACCAAAATAAATGATCTACTGTTCCGGTATAGTAAATAGGGACTTAGACATGCAGCTGTCTGACAATTTGTTAACAGTGTATCGTCACAGCGAGATTGAATTGGAAAGGACACATGATGTACTTTCCTCAAACAAAGCTTTTCTTGTAGTATACAGAACAAACTTGTCGGGTGCTCTCCGTTGCTGCAATTTGTTAAGCATATCAGATTCTTTGTTGTGGTAGGAGTCCTACACTTTTTGCTAGTATAATTTCACTCTACACAGCTAGCGTCATTTTGCCAACATTATGCTACTGTGGAAACAAAAGCCAATAGGGACTTTTCGTCACTAGAGTACACCCATGTGATTTACCCATTGTTTGGACTACCTAATTGCAATTGTATCAGTAATAAGCATCTAATAGGGGAACTGCACTTTTGTTGAATTAGACAGCACTGCCGCCCCTCTCCTCTGACGACACTGGTCCTGTCCGCAGGAAGTGAGACTTCCGTAACATCAACTCAAGGAAAGCAGTCAAACCTGATGGCGTTTAGGGCCATGAGCTTAGGCACTGCGCGGATGAACTGACATATGTCTTTGTTTCCATTTTCAATTTGTCACATCCCTGCTTTAAAGCAGCCACAAAAATTCTCATCCCCAAATGGGGCAACATCTCATGTCTAAATGATTAGAGACATGGAGCACTCACCTCTATACCTCTCAAATGCATGGAGAGGCTGATAATGAAACGCAGATAAAAGGCAATACCACCATCAATCAATCAATCAATCAATCAATGTTTATTTATATAGCCCTAAATCACAAATGTCTCAAAGGACTGTACAAACCACTACGACATCCTCGGAAGAACCCACATAAGGGCAAGGAAAACTCACACCCAGTGGGCCATCCCTTGATCCATATCAGTTTGCATACCGGGAGAACCGATCGACCAAAGACACTATTGCTTTAGTACTCCATAGACTCTTGGAAGATCTTGAGCTGAAAAACGCCTACACACTGCTGCTCTTTATCGATTTAAAGGCCTACTGAAACCCACTACTACCGACCACGCAGTCTGATAGTTTATATATCAATGATGAAATATTAACATTGCAACATGCCAATACGGCCTTTTTAGTTTACTAAATTGCAATTTTAAATTTCCCGCGAAGTGTCCTGTTGAAAACATCGCGGAATGCTGACGTGTACGCGTGACGTCACAGACTGTTAGGAAATATTAGCGCTGCGCACACACACAGCTAAAAGTCGTCTGCTTTAACCGCATAATTACACAGTATTTTGGACATCTGTGTTGCTGAATATTTTGCAATTTGTTCAATTAATAATGGAGAAGTCAAAGTAGAAAGATGGAGTTGGGAAGCTTTAGCCTTTAGCTACACAAACACATGGTGATTCCTTGTTTAAAATTCCCAGAGGCGAAACTTTACTATGGATCAGAGCGGTCAAGCGAACATGGATCCCGACCACTTGTCAACCAGCAGTTTTCGGTGAGAAAATTGTGGTAAAAACTCGCCATTTACCGGAGATCAGCTGAGCTTGTGCCGTCCGTACAGCTGCCGTCAACTTCCATCAGACACTGGCGTCAACACACCAGTGGATACACCCTTCCGACTATCAGGCAATATTAACCTCACTAAAACACTAGAAACACAATAGAAAGATAAGGGATTTCCCAGAATTATCCTAGCAAATGTGTCTAAAAACATCTGAATCTGTCCCAATGCAAACGCGTTTTTTTTTAACTTGATTTTTTTTTTTCTAGTCCGTCGCTATCAATATCCTCAAACACGAATCTTTCATCCTCGCTCAAATTAATGGGGAAATTGTCGTTTTCTCGACCTGAATAGCTCTTTTTTGCTGGAGGCTCGCATTAAAAACAATGTGAGGATGTGAGGACCCATCAACGGGTGACGTCATCGTCTGCGACTTCCGGTAAAGGCATGGCTTTTCTGTTAGCGACCAAAAGTTGCGAACTTTGTCGATGTTCTCTACTAGATTCTTTCAGCAAAAATATGGCAATATCGCGAAATGATTAAGTATGACACATGGAATGGACCTGCTATCACTGTTTAAATAAGAAAATCTCATTTCAGTAGGCCTTTAAGTTCAGCATTTAATACAATTAGGCTAAACAGACTCAGATCCAAGCTTCACAACCTTGGTCTGAACACTATCCTCTGTATCTGGATTTTGGACTTTCTAACCAATCGCACACAGTATGTGAAAATGGGCGAGCATATATCTGCCACACTCACTATCAACACCGGTGCCCCACAGGGCTGTGTGCTAATCCCTGTGCTCTTCACCCTCCTCACACATGACTGCATAGCCTCTTCAGCATCCAACCTCGTTGGACTCCATGGTGCTGGGGCTCATTAGCAATAACGATGAGACGGCATACATTGCAGAGGTGCAACGTCTGGCTTCATGCTGTGATAACAACAACTTTATTCTTAACACTAACAAAACCATGGAATTATTTATAGACTTCCGCAGAAAAGAGCAGAAAAACACCCTCCACTCTTAATTAATAACGAGGTTGTAGAAAGGATCAAACTATTCAAATTTTTAGGTGTTACCACAACAGATGGTCTATCCTGGGGCATTAACACTGCTTTTACAGTCGGAATGGCCCAACAACATATTTTCTTTCTCAGGAAAGTAAAATGTGCAAACATTCCGCAAAATATAATGGTCAACTTTTACAATTGTGCTATCAGTAGTGTCCTAACATACGGGTTTTTCTTTTGGTTTGCTAGTTGCACTAAAGCGAACCAACAGGCCCACCAGCGATTGGTTAAAATGGCGGGGAAAATTACAGGGACAATATTCCCAGAGGTACACTGCACGCTGTCTAAAGCGGGTACGCAATATCCTGAAGGACAGGCACCACCCGAACATGGATTTTTCAACCTGTTACCCTCTGGAAGACGGTATAGATCGATTCTCGCCAAGACCACCAGAATGTCACAGTCCTGCCTCACCAGGCTGTGAGACTGCTAAATGAACAGCCTGCCCCTTTACTGCCCCCGTCCATCTTAATACCTCACTCTTCACCACCTCAATAATTGCATTTCTGCAACATCGACATAACACTCTTCAGACATGACTCCCCCCCCTTATTTGTCTTCTTTACAATGCTAATGAAAGCTATTGTCAACCTGCACATCAATGCAATTCCTATGCTGATTGACCAAGCTCCAACAAAATCATGTTGACATGTATGACTTTTGTTATTATGGCAATGACAACAAAGGAATTGATTGATGTCTATCATTTACAATCATTATGAGAGACATGACGACAGATGTGTTTATTTTATGCATTCTAACTGGTAAATAAAAGTCCACTTACAACAGCCAATGGGAGGTTATTTATTCCGCTCATAAAACATAATAAATAACCTTTCCAAAACTGCCCAAAAATACTCCATTTAAATTTTGTAACTAGAATATTAACCAAGTATTGGTTATATTGTTTTTAGAAGTTTTAATGCACACAATCTATTTATAGCGACACAGTTATCCCAACCATGTGTGCCTATGTTGACAATATAGACCGATCAGCGGCTTTCTCACTTCCCTGCTCGTATAACTTTATTGTAGACTATAGATCGTGCCTCTCACTTGGATAGTAGAGGGATGATAATCTAATCCGACAACTTGGTACACTTTGACAGACAATTTGGACCCGGAAGGCGAAAAACGACACAAAAAGATCCTTGGTCTCCTCCTCTTTTTGCCTGTGATCATTATGAGTAATTTTTCATCCAAATGGTAATGTAATAGGATTCTATTGGTATGACAGCAGACATTGTACAGTATGTGATGTTTTATCATATGTTTGTGTATCACAAAGTTTGCAGAGAGTTTGAATCAGTGATTTAGTTGGAAAAAAAAGCAAAAGTGGTGATGCATTATTTAAATCAGTGCGCTGCTTATTCCTAAAATGATCAAAATACGAAAATATCAAAGATTATTATAAATGTGCTTGTTACTACATTATATTTATGTCTACAGTATTTATTTAAAACCTCAATGGAGGTGTTTGGATGTTATTTTAAGGGCAATAAAAGCAGGATAGTGCGGCTCTTATAGACTCCATTGTAAGCCAAGTTTTCATCGTGTTTCTTTAGTATTTAGAATGCATCAAAAACAAACATGTGTTCTTTTAAATAAAGATTGTGAATGATAGGCAACATTCCAAAAAAAGTGCAGTACCCCTTTAACTTTTTAGTGAAAAGTCCATCAACACTATAGATTTTGGAATCAACCACTAGGTCAAATAACTTATTTTTTTCCCGCTGTGTCTTCAGGGAGCTTTCCGACTTTGACAAAGATGGAGCGCTAACTCTTGATGAATTTTGTGCCGCTTTCCACCTGGTGGTAGCCAGGAAGAACGGCTATGACCTTCCTGAGAAGCTGCCGGAGAGCTTGATGCCAAAGCTGATTGACCTAGATGACTCAGCAGGTTGGCAGCTTCATGCTTTGTACTTAAATTATTTTCCCCGTCTTTTCGACACCGAACTTCAACTGTGCAGTTTGTGCTGTACACATTCCATTCTTTAGCAATGGCCGTTTTTGATACTCCGCACGCAGTTATACACGTCCTCTGTCAGAGCCTTTTTTGTTGTAAGCTATTCGGAAAACTGATCACAGCTGTATTGAGTTAAGCCGTGTCTTATTTGTGGTCTGCAGAAGTCCCAGAGCCGAGCGATGACGTCAGTTTCTCGGCCTCCCCTGCAGAAGTGACGCCCAACAAATCTCCTTCCATGCCCTCGCTTAACCAGGCCTGGCCAGAGATGAATCAGAGCAATGAGGTTCCTACATTCACACAACACACATTAAGAATTACATTTGATTCACCTAATTTTTCCGGGTTCATTTTAACCATCCATTGATTGGCATTGAATCTGGGTTATTGGAATGATCTGTGATTATTAGGTGCTTCCTCTTCTGCTGTGATTGGTGGTGGCCTATTGTTTCTCAAAGTCAGTTGTGCCACTATATGGTTTTGCTTCTATGCCTGCTGATGAGCTCACTTTGTCTCTGGATGATTGATGATGCCACAGCCTTGCTAGTGCCTTGGACAGATGATGATGAATGTGTGATTTCACTGCACTGGCTGACTGACATTCTTTTTTTTTTTTTTCTTCTCACTGTGCGTCTGTCTCCTTGCAGCAATGGGAGACGTTTAGCGAGCGCTCCTCCAGCTCACAAACTCTGACCCAATTTGACTCTAACATTGCACCAGCTGACCCTGTAAGTCGATCACTTAGCATGCATGATTTCACCATTAATGGAACAGACATTAACCCACCCTGAACATTTCTGCATTGTTCTCTGTCTCCCTTTACTTGTCTGCCTATGCCTGGGCATGAGGTTCTTTCAAACGGCACTGAGCAGTGTTCGGATATTAGCTTTTATGGGAGTTTGCATGTTCTCCCCGTGAATGCGTGGGTTCCCTCCGGGTACTCCGGCTTCCTCCCACTTCCAAAGACATGCACCTGGGGATAGGTTGATTGGCAACACTAAATTGGCCCTAGTGTGTGAATGTGAGTGTGAATGTTGTCTGTCTATCTGTGTTGGCCCTGCGATGAGGTGGCGACTTGTCCAGGGTGTACCCCGCCTTCCGCCCGATTGCAGCTGAGATAGGCGCCAGCGCCCCCCGCGACCCCAAAAGGGAATAAGCGGTAGAAAATGGATGGATGGATGGAGGGAAGCCTTTTTTTTTTTCCGCTGTCACTGCCATCACTTAAGACTAAGCTTTCTATACGTTAGGAATCCGACATGGTTTGGCACAACACAGAGCAAACTTGAACACAGGAAAATAATGCAATTATAATCACATTCACTTTAGTTCCAATTTGGAACATCACCGAATTGTATTGATAACCATCTTCTCTGAGAGGTTCATGCATTGACGTAATGATATGCCATGTGCTTCCCCCAACCCCTTTTGACAATTTTGACTCCTCTTCATTGTACTGCAGGACACGGCTATCGTCCACCCGGTTCCCATCCGAATGACCCCCAGTAAGATCCACATGCAGGAGATGGAACTAAAGAGAACTGGCAGTGGTGAGAGACTAGTTTTTAGCATTTATGCAAGATTTTCCATTGATATCTGCCTCTTTGATTTATTTAATGTGGAAATATTTGATATTATGTCATCCATGGGTTTGCAACGTCCCCAAAAAGACCATAATAGTGTTGTCTGAGTAATATTTGCAGCAAGCAAAATCTATTTGCCTCTATTCCTAATTTCCCAATCCATAGAACACAACCACCCAACCAGTCCACTGTTGGCCAAACCACCAGAAGTATCTGAAGAAGCCAAAGTACCTGCTACCATGAAGTTTGTACCCGCAAATGCTGTAGGTCAGTAAATGACGACATCATAGCATCCCATGATAAATATTATTTGTTGTACAACAAAAAACATTTCAGCAATTGTGGTTAAGTAAAGTCTCTGTCTGTGGGATTCATGATAGGAGCACAGACTTGACTATTAAAAAAGATGAGGGTGTTCCTATCACAATTTTACATTAATAAAGGGTTATTCTAGTGACATGAAATTAAGTCATATTCAATGGTATGTACTGTAAGAGCCTGACCATTATTATGTGGTAAAGCTGTTCTTATTTCCATAAAGGTGATGGTTACAGCAGTTCGGACTCCTTTGCCTCAGACCAGGAGCCAACTGCAAGGCAAAGGTAAATATTACCACTATTATTTTTATCTTTGTGAAATCCTATCAAATCAGCTGGTGGTTTGTTTTGTAGAATACATGTAATACATATTGTTTCTTTCAGGTCCCAAAGAGATTCTGCCTCAATATGACATTTAGTCTTGTTTCAGTAATTACTTTAATGATAGGTGTTTAAATTGTGAAGGTTTGGGCTCCCTGAAGGCTCTTATTTAATGTCCATGTTCAGGTCTCAGTCGAGCGCATCTCCCGAGGCTCTTAAAGTTGTGGCCCCGCCTCCCCCTCCGCCCCGCCCTCATCCCTCACACTCCCGGTCCTCATCTCTGGACATGAACCGCACCTTCGCCGCGACATCTGCCGCAGGACAGCAGGCGTCAACTGCCATAGCTTTCCCGCCTGCAGTGCCTCCCCGACCGCTTCCCACACAGGTGAGACAAAAAACAAAATCCGCCCCACTTGTCTGTCACTTATTCACACAGAAACACAGATCTATCACTTGCTTGTCGTCTCTCCAAAGTCATCATTACCGCACGCGAGTCAGCGCACCGAGGCTGAGGGTGCCACGGGAGCAGGGACGACGCTCACAGCTACGTCTCCCCAGCAGATTCCCCAGCAACCCAACTTTGCAGATTTCAGTCATTTTCAGGCCTTTGCGTCATCTGAGCAGCCTTCCAGTCTGCCAGAGGCCGACAAGCACAGTGATCCTGGACAGGTAAGTGCTTATGTGCCATCCCTAACTGATGCTAAGTACTGTATTGATCAGAGTATAAGATTCAGATTAGTTTTATTTGAACATATATACAGTTTCAAAATTATGCGTCACATTTTTACATTTTCATTACAACATGTTCAAAACGGAGTAGGTCTAGATGACCCAAAATGTAAGACAAGTCCTTCTCAGTACCTGCTTGTGTGACAGAAAGAAAAGCTCTGACAAGCTTGGGGAGAGGTTTTTTTGTCCCCCAACTGATGGTTTCCTTTTATGTCGTAAATCTTGAGACCTTTTTTTTCTTCTCTCGAGTTAGTGAATATCGCTGTCTAGTTGGGTCAATACAGTAATAAGCATTTTATATTAAAGGGGAACTGGACTGTTTGGAAATTTTGACAATCATTATTAAAGACACAACGGATGTATTTTTCTTTTAATGTATTCTAACTCGTTAATAAACATAAATAAAAGTCCACTTAAAGTGGAGCAAAATAAAAAACATCCAAAAACCGCCAAAATTACTCCATTTAAATTTTGTGACTTGAATATTAACCAAGTATTAGAGATGATGTTATTTTAGGCGCTGATGCAGACAAACTATTCAAAGCAGCGCCGTAATTACAAGCTTCCTTGCCAATGTACACATGATTGACTGATCAGCTGCTTCCTCGTTTCCTTGCTCGTCAAACTTTATGGTAGATTTAAATCATGTCTCTGACCTGGAGAGTGGAAGGAGGAGGACATATTCCGACAAGTTGGTACACTTTTACAGCCAATTTAGACCAAGGAATGGCAAGAACGACACGAAAAGACGCTTTGTTTCACCCCCCGTTTCTTCGCGAGGATTATGAGTCATTCTTCATCTAAACGGGAATATTTTAACATTCTAGCAGTTGGCATCATAATGACAGCAGACATTATACAGCAGTAAGTGATGTTTTATCATGTTTGATGTCTCAAAAAATCTGCATTGAGTAATACAACAAATGTAGCAATGCGTTTTTGAAATTAATGCGCCGCGTATGCTTAAAATGAGCAAAATACCTAAATACTAAATGTTATTAATGTGCCCATTCTTACATTACATATATACTTACATCATGAATATAAAGGTGTTTGGATGTTTTTTAAGGCATTTATAGGCAGAATAGAGTGGTTCCCATATTCTCTGTTGTAAACTGACTTTTGATTGCATTTATTTAATGTATAGAATGCAACTGAACGGTTTGATTTGTCTTAAAGATGTTTCGCCTTTCATTTGAGTAGGCTTCATCAGTTCATGCTCAAAAATTTAGATTGGTCAGCTCTAGTCTAGCGGCTGGTGCTAATGTTTCAGTAAGCTTCATCAGTTCATGCTCATAGTATTAGATTGGTCAGATCTAGTCTTAGACTTGGATTGGTCAGATCTAGTCTTAGACTTGGATTGGTCA
This sequence comes from Nerophis ophidion, assembly GCF_033978795.1. NCBI lineage: Eukaryota > Metazoa > Chordata > Actinopteri > Syngnathiformes > Syngnathidae > Nerophis > Nerophis ophidion. Next base: position 27,201,080 of record NC_084634.1, read on the forward strand.
GATCTAGTCTTAGACTTGGATTGGTCAGATCTAGTCGTAGACTTGGATTGGGACGTCGGTGATAATGATGACTATGAGAACCTTGGAGAGGATGAAAGCAATGGATGTCGAGCGGGTCTATCATGATACTGTGAAAGTTCAATCCATAATGGATCCACACAGTCGCGAGAGTCCAGTCCAAAGCTGATCCGACACAGCAGCGAGAGTCCCGTTCACAGCGGAGCCAGCAGGAAAACATCCCAAGCGGAGGCGGATCAGCAGCGCAGAGATGTCCCCAGCCGATACACAGGCAAGCAGTACATGGCCACCGGATCGGATCGGACCCCCTCCACAAGGGAGAGTGGGACATAGGAGAAAAAAGAAAAGAAACGGCAGATCAACTGGTCTAAAAAGGGAGTCTATTTAAAGGCTAGAGTATACAAATGAGTTTTAAGGTGAGACTTAAATGCTTCTACTGAGGTGGCATCTCGAACTGTTACCGGGAGGGCATTCCAGAGTACTGGAGCCCGAAATGAAAACGCTCTATAGCCCGCAGACTTTTTTTGGGCTTTGGGAATCACTAATAAGCCGGAGTCCTTTGAACGCAGATTTCTTGCCGGGACATATGGTACAATACAATCTGCAAGATAGGATGGAGCTAGACCGTGTAGTATTTTATATGTAAGTAGTAAAACCTTAAAGTCACTTCTTAAGTGCACAGGAAGCCAGTGCAGGTGAGCCAGTATAGGCGTAATGTGATCAAACTTTCTTGTTCTTTTCAAAAGTCTAGCAGCCGCATTTTGTACCAACTGTAATCTTTTAATGCTAGACATGGGGAGACCCGAAAATAATACGTTACAGTAGTCGAGGCAAGACGTAACAAACGCATGGATAATTATCTCAGCGTCTTTAAAGGACAGAATGGAGCAAATTTTAGCGATATTACGGAGATGAAAGAAGGCTGTTTTAGTAACGCTTTTAATGTGTGACTCAAAGGAGAGAGTTGGGTCAAAGATAATACCCAGATTCTTTATCGTGTCGCCTTGTTTAATTGTTTGGTTGTCAAGTGTTAGAGTTTTATTATTACATAGAGGTCGGTGTCTAGCAGGACCGATAATCAGTTGCAAAAATTTAGCGGACATCCATTGTTTAATTTCATTAAGACACGCCTCCTGCTGACTACAATCCGGCATGTTGGTCAGCTTTAGGGGCATGTAGAGTTGGGTGTCATCAGCATAACAGTGAAAGCTAACACCGAACTCAACACGTTACCTTAACGTAGTCCGAGGTCACATTGTTATGGGAGACGCACTGAATCCTATCAGTAAGATAAGAGTTAAACCAAGACAGGGCTAAGTCTTACATACCAATTCGTGTTTTGATACGTTCTAATAAAATATTATGATTGACTGTATCGAAAGCAGCGCTAAGATCGAGGAGCAGCAACATAGATGACGCATCAGAATCCATCGTTAGCAATCGATCATTAGTCATTTTTGCGAGGACTGTCTCCGTAGAGTGATTTGCCCTGAAACCGGATTGAAAGGTTTCACATAGATTGTTAGACACTAAGTCTTCATTTAACTGCTCCGCAACAATTTTTCCGAGGATTTTTGAAATAAATGGAAGGTGAGACACTGGTCGGTAGTTTACCATGAGGTCAGGATCGAGGTTAGGTCTTTTAAGAAGAGGATGAATAACCGCTTTTTTGAATGCTAGGGGAACAGTGCCCGAGGAAAGTGATAAGTTTATAATATTTAGCACTGATGGACCTAATAATACAAAGAGCTCCTTGATCAGTTTCCCAGGAAGAGGGTCAAGTAAACATGTTGTTTGTGTTATTCCATTTACACGTTGTAACAATTCCTCTAATGTTATTTCCTCAAAACGAGAGAAACTATTTTGGAGGGCAATATCCGCCGTATATACAGTCGTATCTGTGTTAATAGAACCCAGTTGTAGCTGGGACGCATTGTCTTTAATCTCCTTTCTAATGACTTCAATTTTCTTACTAAAGAATTGCATAAAGTCATCAGCTGAGTGGGTGGAGCTACTGGAAGGGGTTCCTTGTTGGGTTAGTGATGCTACCGTACTAAACAAAAATTTGGGATCGTTTTTATTCCGTGGATGAGATTTGAGTAATATTTAGCTTTAGCTAAGGTAAGCATGCGTTTATAAGTTATTAAACCATCACTCCATGCTTGATGGTGCACCTCAAGTTTAGTCTTGCGCCATTTGCGTTCCAGCTTTCTACATAATAATTTCTGAGCTCTAGTTTCTTCTGTAAACCACGGTGTACGCTTTTTTGGAGCCTTTTTTAACTTTAGTGGTGCTATCTTATCAATGGTTTCGCGCAGGGCGTCGTTAAAGTTGTTAGTGAGGTTATCAATAGAGCCCACATACTTTGGGAATGGTGCCATTACCGAGGGCAGTAGGTCAGCAAGAGTTGTCGTTGTGGCCATGTTAATGTTGCGGCTGCTATAGCAGTTATTATTATTATTAGTTTGACGAACATGCGTCTGAACCTCGAATTTTATAAGGTAATGATCGGACAATACTTTAGTATACGGGAGTATCGTAAGTTTAGAAACGGTGATACACCTGACAAGCACTAGGTCTATCGTATTAACCGTTGCAATGCGTGGGTTCATTTATTATTTGTGTAAGACCACAGCTATCAATTATAGTCTGGAGCGCTACGCACGATGGGTCCGATGGGGTATTCATATGGATATTAAAGTCCCCCATTATAATTATATTATCGGCGTGCGTCACTAGATCAGCAACGAACTCTGAGAATTCATTGATAAAGTCCGAATAGGGCCCTGGGGGGCGGTAGATAACAGCCAGGTGTAGAGGCAGCGGTGTGACAGACCTCATAGTAAGCACCTCAAACGATTTATATTTATTATTTATGTTAGGACTAAGGTTAAAGTTTTCGTTGTATATTAGTGCGACCCCCCCCCATCCCTTTTAAGGGGACGGGCAATGTGCGCGTGTGTAAAGTTAGGAGGACATGCCTCATTTAGCGCAAAAAAGTTGTTTGGTTTAAGCCAGGTTTCGCTGAGACCGATGACGTTAAGATTGTTGTCTCTAATGATATCATTAACTAACAACGTTTTGGGAGACAATGATCTTATGTTTAAAAAACCTATATTATAGGTAGTGGGCTGTTTTAGGGAATTTTTGATCAAATTATCTGTAGTAGCGATATTAATAATGTTGTATTTATTATGCCCTGTGCATTTAGTATAATTATGACCATATCTAGGAATTGATACGACGGGAATTTTCCAATTGTATGTTTTTTGCTTTGATAAACTGCACGCATCATAGTTTGCCACCTCAGTAGAACACATGTCCAACTCTGAAACAATCAAAGCAGAACAAACGTGTTCTAATTTAACTGACTCCTTACCCAGACCAGTACTCACATCTTCCATTTAAATCCGGCTTCAGGGTGGAGGGAAGTGGTGTTCTGTGGCGATTAGCCTTCTGCTTTGTTTTTAGCCCGCTTGGCATCCGCGTTTCCGATCACAGCGCTGGCGTCTGCTCCATAGACGGCCCCCGCTGCTACTATACTCCCCTGCTTCACAGGCCGCTGGATGTAGCCGCCGAAGTATTCCCGTGGTAGTTAGCAGGTCTAGCAAGCACGCGTCTATCAGTCCAAAAAGGCCCGATATGTCCACATCCAGAAGTGTCTGGCGGTCGTACGTGATCACTGAGTGACCACGATGTGAGCCAGCCATAAAGTTTGTAGAATTGTCCGGTATTTCTGCCAAATGTTTCATCTTTAGCAAGAGCTCCTCGAAGTCGCAGCCCGTCAGGGTGCCGCCATCTTGGAATATATATATATATATATATATATATATATACATATATATATATACATATATACATATATATATGTAGGTGTGGGAAAAATCACAAGACTACTTCATCTCTACAGAACTGTTTCATGAAGTAGTCTTGTGATTTTTCCCACACCTACATATTGCGCTCTACCACGGTATCGAGCACTATTCTCTGGATAATCCAATCAAGACATATATATATATATATATATATATATATATATATATTTCACTAAAGAAGGGTCGGGGAATGCCCATATGAAAGTGGTGGGGTTCAGTACCTCCAACAAGGTTAAGAACCACTGCCCTAAGATTACAATGACCTGGATGAATGAGAGCATTCATAGACAATATTTAGAATGCATTAAAAAACACATCCGTCGGCTTGTCTTTCATAATGACTGAACGATAGGCAAAATTAAAAAAAAAAAAAAAAAAAAAAAAAAAAAAGTGCAGTCCCCTTTAAGGACTGAGTTTGACATGTTTCTTGGTCTTTTGCAGAGCGACAAGCCATCTGAAGGAGCAGGTCCTTTGCGGACAGTCAAGAGTGACGGCCAGGCTGATGAAAGACCCTCCACCGTCGTCAACACTGTATGTCACTGCTGTGAATTTTTTTTTGCTGTGCCAATCCATCATTACCTTCCTTTACATCTTAAAGACACATGTTGTTTGATGTTTGTTTATCATCACACCCAGACCAAGGGTTCATCCGGCTCGTTTGCCCCTCCCCCTAAGCCTATACGTCGTAGATTGAAGTCTGAGGATGAGTTGCGGCCTGAGGACGAGCAGCCTGGTCCACAGAAGTCAAATGTCATAGCCGCTGTTCTGGCTACTCAGCCGTCCATTCCCAGGTATGGTAATGGTTATGGTCTTAGTTTATTTTCAACATGCGTGCAGCATATCAGAAAAGGAGTAGGAATACATTTTAAATGTGAAAGTAAGGAAACAGGTCTGTAGTTTGCAAACTGGTGCTTGTTTCCAGTTTTATAAATCGGTACAACTAATTTTCCTTTTGTTTGGTAATTTTCCTGTTTGAAATGATAACTTGCTGATATACATTAAAGGTTATAAAATCTCTTTGATAACTTTTTTTGTTTCCATATAATTTATCTTGATGTCGGCAAAACTTTTTAAAATACAGTGTATCTGTGGGGTCTTAAAATTTCTTAATTCCAATCGGATCTCCGTAGGGAACTGCACTTTTTTGGGGGGATGTTTTGTGAAATATTCACAATCTTTATTTTTTGGGGATGTGCACGTTGATACTTTTTATTAGTAGATTGCTCAGTACAGTACATATTCCGTACAATTGACCACTAAATGGTAACACCCGAACAAGTTTTTCAACTTTTTTAAGTCGGGGTCCACGTTAATCAATTCATGGTATGAATGAACTGCATCAGTTCATGGCCATAGCCTTAGATTGGTCATATCTAGTCTATTGGTCAGCTGATGAAGCCTACTGAGGTATTGGCACCAACCGCTAGACTAGATCTGACCAATCTTAAATCTATGAGCTGTGAACTGATGAAGCTTAAACTAAGAGGCGAAAACATCTTCTAAGACAAACCAAACAGTCCAGTTGCGATCGACATAATGCCTTGAGATGGCACTAAAAAGCTTTAACTTAGATGTGCTAAAACCTGGAAAAAACCCTGGTAAATAAATTCATGGACTATATTGGATCCACTATGGACTGGACTTTCACAATATCATGTTAGACCCGCTCGACATCCATTGCTTTCGGTCTCCCCTATATGCGGTCCTCTCCAAGGTTTCTCATAGTCATTGTCACCGACGTCCCACTGGGGTGAGCTTTTCCTTGCCCTTATGTGGGCTCTGTACCGCGGATGTCGTTGTGGCTTGTGCAGCCCTTTGAGACACTTGTGATTTAGGGCTATATAAATAAACATTAATTGATTGATAGACAGTAGTTATAATTATTTCTGGGCCTCTTATTTTCCTTTATGTCGTCGTACTTCTTTGTCAGTATAGATGTAAAATAAAGTCTTAAATTTGATTTAATATGGTCTTAAAAGTCATAAAGATTGACTTTTTGAAACCTGCATGGACCTTGAAAATGATTCTGGAATGTGTTTGTTTAATATGTATTTGTGTGTGTTTATCAGGTCAGTAGGAAAGGATAAAAAGGCAATACAAGCGTCAATTAGAAGAAACAAGGAGACCAATACTGTGTTGGCACGACTAAACAGTGAACTGCAACAACAGCTGAAGGTACTAGAAACTCACACACACTAATTTGTGCAACCGCTAATAAATATACTCAAACCTTTGATTAAAATCTCATGATAAGCAAAGTCCTACTAGTCCACTCCGTGTCCAGGTGTTAGGTCCATCGCCATCTGTTGTTCCTCACTGCATCACTTGTGTCCAATGCCAGTGGATTTTAACAGCAAAAACATTATTGTATCCATACCTGTATTTTTCTATTTCTATAAACAGTAGTGTTTTTTGTATAATCCTGATAACAAATCAATAAATGGTTATCTCCCCTGTCCTGTCATTTCCCAGGACCTGCTTGAAGAGAGGATATCGTTGGAGGTGCAGCTGGAGCAGCTCAGACCTTTCTCTCATCTTTAATCGACACCACTGAGGTGCTTGTAGTTTCTCCAAAGTAAAGGCTGTGTCCATAATGGGACCTTGCCCTGAACCCCCCGTTTACTTTCCCTGCCTCCCGTCCGCAGTGTGCACCGTGTTTACAAACCCACCCTTAACCGGTGGGAAGAACCGGCAGCACAGTGTGGACATATTGCGGGACAGGAAAAGACATTTGGGCGGGGGCTGTATTCTTCAAGGTGGCACTTTTCGATGTCTAAAGAAAGATGACCGACAACTTAATGGAGAGGCAGTGTTGGACATTTGGCTGTGGCTCTGAGTTCAGTCTGAAGACAACTGCTAGTGAATGACTGTGTGTTTGTGTGTTTTTGTGTCGTGACCGGAGGAAAGCACCAGTGTTGTCAGTAACAAAACAAGACCACACCAAACTCTTAAGTCAAATCCCTCTTTTTCTGGGAGTTACATAACGTCCTGTAAAAAATGCACAAAACTGGACACATCTAACCACAATCAATAAAAACAAAATAATACCAGGTCCTTGCTTTTACCACTAAAGAGACGGTCTTGGTCTAATTAGAGTTTAGTGTGGTTAAACAGTCTCTGCAAAAGAGACTAAGCAGAAATGTTGTTTGAAGTGTGTGAGCTCTCCTGTAAGAAGTCGCCTTCCTTGTCATTACCGCCACCGAAAGTGTGTGCGTGCGTGCGTGTGTGTGAGTGGCTTCCGACTAATGCCAAATGACTGAACTATCACTCTGCTGTCTCACTTCTACTTGTTTCCCTTCATACTTCCTTCCCCTGCTATCCAACAGAACGAAATCACCCTTTTCTTTTAAGCCTGAACGCAGGTTTACGCTCCAATTTCCTTTTATGGAAAGGATGTTTTTAAGTGTGTTCCGGCTACAGGCGACAGCACTTATGAAGGAATGTGTTGCCGATCGGCACACACGAACACACACACACACACACCTGCGCAGATCCAGAGTTGAACTTTCCAATCACGCGTCGGGACTGTGGTCACTATGCAAGTACGGGGGCGATACATCTCCACAGCTGGGCTCTAAAAAGTAGCAACTGTAACCTTTTTTTTTTTTTGTCTTTGATCTTCCAGATACACAATCTACTGTATATGCTTCAAGAGGGTAGCCGTTACACATCAGTGTTTCTTTTCATTCACACACTTGATCCTAAATCTGTGATCTTAAAAACAGTCACCAGAACCGGAATGACCCAACTGCACTTTGAACCTCTCTTTAATTGTCTTTCTTTTAAACTTCTTGTCTGTCAAAAGTAAAAAAAAATCCTTCAACATGAACAACTTACCTGGAAAGATTAAGGTCTTTGTGACAGCCCAAAACAGCCTCTCTGGTTCGGTTTGTACCTCATTTTATTTTTCCTGTCTGTTTGTGAATGGCCTTACTCTTTACTCCTCTTCCTGCCTGGAGTTGAGGTTTCCATGGTGACCGACAGACCACCTTCTTGTTGCATCACGGCTCGCCTTCTTTTTGTGTCTTCTTCTGTTGAGGATGATTATGTATTCGGGTCTGTCTCTGTATGTATGTGTGAGTGTGTTACAATGTTGCCAGGTCTGGATGTAATACCTGTTAGAAACCCACATGGGCTGGATTAGCGTTTTTTCGCTCCCAAATGGCAATCCAGGCAGAAGCAATCCAAACAAACTGAATTTTTGATGGGATTATGAATGCTTTTTTTGTGTTGAATATGACACACCATTTTTTGGACTCGTGTAAATTTGCATTAAATGCTGACTAACAGCGAAATAATATTCTATTTAATTCCTTCTCTCTTGGCTGTGGGATCCTAGATGTTTAAACTGCATGGATGTACTGTATCTCTGCAGAGTCGACTAGCAGCTGTGTGATTTTTACACAAAAATAAAACGGCACAATATTTTAACAAGTGTTCTCCGCTGTGTTGACTGTGTGGGCTCATGCTTGCTTTACTTAGCAATACACCTTGGAAATGAAATGTGGTATATCTGCCATTTTTGTTTTAGGGTTACTTTTTGTAGAATTTTTTTTAACTTTGGCAAAAAAATATCCACAATTTTCCACATCAGAGGACGCTGATGAGTGACCAACTATAGTACAGTATAATGACGACAATTCTCAGTATTGATTGACACTTGCTGACAGTATCAAGCAACACTTGGCATTGTTATCGTATCTTATGAAACATTTTGTCCTGCTTACGCTCAGAAAAAAAGGGGTTATTTTATAAGAGGGTCCAAGTGTCTGGTAACAAAATGTCTGTAAGTGATGATTTAAATATTCATTATTTTAATGTTGAATGTTAATTTTGTAACAATTGTATAATACTTAAAATAGTTGTTTCCAGTTTTACCTACGGTTCAAAGGTAAGCACAGTTATTTTGTGCTAGTAATAACAAGGACAACAACAAACAATGGTTTTAGGAATGTTTTATTCTATGCAGTGCTTTATTATTGCTAAGGTGTAACTCAGAGGCGGGAAAAGCAATACAGAACAGTTAATAATTGCCTTCCTCTAAATCTGTCAGTGTTTGCAAGACTATTACAACAAACTGGCATTCGTGTTGTAAGTCAAGCAGGTGTACTTGTAGCGTATACTCGCCATGTCAGGTTAAAGTTGCTGCAGACAATTCTCTACTAAATATTTTCTCTTCCAGCAGGACAATATCTAAATGCGCCTTTTGATGTTAAACTTGGTAGAAGCAGGAAGTGAGAGGGCATACAGCGGATGGTGAGTTGCAGCGAGATGTGCATCATTTTCAGGTGTGTTTCGATCGAGCAGAATCGTGCACAAATCCACCTTTATTTGGCAATGCTGGGGGGAAAAAAAGACAGATTCAAGTCAGAAGCCAGTTTTTTAATCCTTTAAAAAAACCTATTGAAATTGGTTCAACAGCTTGAGGAAAAAAATGCTTAGATCATAGGTTCTCAAACTTTTTTCACCAACTACCACCTCAATAAAAGCAGTAGCGTAGAACAGTGGTCCCCAACCACCGGGCCGCGGCTCGATTGGTACCGGGTCGCAGAATAATTTTTTATTAATTTTATTTGTATTTTTATTAAATCAACATAAAAAACGCAAGATACACTTAAAATTAGTGCACCAACCCAAAAAAACGTCCCTTTTTCATGACTAAAACCTCCCTTTTTCATGACAAAGATAAAAAACAACAAAAAAACAGAATGAGGAAGTGCAGTGCAGCAAAAGGCCAGAATCAACATTGGTTGCAATCATGGCCCTGAAGTTACGTGAGTGCTTTTTGACCAATCATTGAGGAGATTGCCTGAAACCTCCATACCGGTACCACAGTTTGCAAATTACTGGCATAGATAATGTCATGTTTCAACCAAACACAATAATTGTGTTGCACTGGAGTCCTACATCCTTTTTTTTTTTTTTTTTCCAAACTACAATTAGGATGATAGGGTTTCTTGAGCGCCACTGAGAGGGCTGTAGTCTTTCACCTGTCAGCTGCAAGGTCTCCAGGACTGCAGATTTTTTTTTCTCGGGAGTTTTGTTAAAATATCATTCATATAGGGCCCTATTATCCCATGTGCTTAAGTGGAAAAAGCTGCGCAATTCTCCCCTGCGACTTAAGTCTGTCGCTGCGCGATCTATTGCAAAATACGCACTCTGAGTGGTGTGACTCTTAAATGTGGGCGTTCCCAATGTAGGCGTGTTTCTCCCATGGTAAGTACTTTTACTCCTTCGCACGTCTATAGCTGCAATAAGTCCAGGAGTGGTGAAACATTCTGTATTGCGCTATATCTAGGGACTAACTTATGTTCAATACATAAACCTGTACTGGCTGGTCTGTGATTATTACAGACTATTTGACTATTAAATAGAAAATACATATCATCTAGCTTGATTTTTTGGGCAGTTAAAATTAGGGCTGGGCGATATGGCAGAAAACTATCATGATGTATTTTATACCGGTCGTTATTGATAATTATTATTTTTTATGCGCTATTGAAAATAGGCAGCAAGGGAAAAATATATTAAATGTAAAAAATGTTATTTAAAATGTAAATTTCCTCTGATTGTAATCCCCTCAGCTATCATTCATATAGGAAATGTACACACAAGCATGGAAAACACTTAATGTAAACACAATTCTAAAATCACATTGAACACTTAAAGGGGAAGAGTATTTTTTCTCGAAATGTTGCCTATCGTTCACAATAATTATGACAGATGTATTTTTTTAATGTTTTCGGAATATTAATTTAATGCGATAGTCATCTTACAATGGAGCCTATTGGAGCTGCTGTATTCTGTCTATAAAACTCTTAAAAAAACATCCAAGCACCTCCTTTGGGGTTTTATATACGTGATGTACGTATACAGTATATGTAATGTAGTTGCGGGCACATTTAAAAAAACGTTTTTTGATCATTTTAAGCATACATGGCGCTTTAATAAAAAAAAAACTCATCACGTTTGCTTTTTTTTTTAACTACAACACTGATTATTGCTCACTGCAAACTTAATGAAAGCCAACAAACAAAAAAATAATCACTTACTGTTCAATGTCTGCTGTCACTCGGATGCCATCTGCTAGGATGTTCATATTGCCATTTAGATGAATCATAATCAAAAATGAAAATCATAATCCTCGTAAAGAAAAGTGTACTAATTGGTTGAAATATGTGCTCGTCCTACTTCCCAGGTGAGAGACATAATTTATGATCTTCAATAAAGTTGGACGAGAAGCAGTATATCAGTCTATTTTGTCAACATTGGCACTCAGGCTTGTGATCACGGCGCCGCTTTAAATACTTACGTATGCGTTAACGCTTATAATAACAATACCACTAATACTTGGTTAATATTTAAGTCGCAAAGTGTTAGACTAAAAAACTCCTTTGTCCCACATGCCATTAGACTGTACAACTCCTCTCTGGGGAGGGTGGCTGGGGGTACTAAGATGACAGGGGATGCAAAACAATAACAGTGCAAAACTTTTTCACATGGTCACTACTGCATAGTTTCTCTTGTTATATTCTTATTTTACTGTTATATTTTTATTCCCATTGTTGCTTTTTATTTTTATTCTTATTGTAATATTTTTCTATTTTGTTTCCATTATTTACTTTTTACATTTTAAATTGATCTCAACTCTGAACACTGCTGCTGGAATTAAAATGTTCCTGTAGGAACTCTCCTGAAGGAATCAATAATTATCTATCTATCAATCTATCTATCTATCTATCTATCTATCTATCTATCCATCCTCTTTAACAGTAACCTCTTAAATGAAGGTGCATAAATAAGGAATATGTAAGAAGTTAACTCGTTAAAGTGTCACAAAATAGTGCAAGATGTGAATCTCGAGAAACCTCAGAACTATTTTCTGCAAGTCTAGTGCCAGGAACTTACGACTATGTTTAAGGAGAACAATAACAATTTCCCTTGTGGATCAATAAAGTTTGTCTAAGTCTAAGGTGGTGTGGTAATACCGGTTTTGGTGGGGACGAGGGCCTTGCATAAATTACAGACCACATTGGTCTGACTAAAGTCTAATTGGAAAAAATCCCAAAAATCTGCCATACTGTCGAGGTGACTTTTCCTGTCTTGTCCACAATTTATTTGCTCTCTGCAGCACTCATTTTTAGTTTCTCTTCTAACTCCATGCAAAATCAACTGCGAGACAACAAGATGCCGCAACCAAACCGAATAGTTGATACCGTCACCTGATTTGCTGTCAGTGCGTCACTCACACTGATGAGGGATCGCTTCCTGCATTGCTCGGTTAACAGAGAGTGAATGCCTTTGTTCATGCAACCAACCTTGGTTTGCGTAACGTTTTGTCAAACACACTTTTTTTGATATTGATAAGTCTATCGCGATATACAAACCCCGTTTCCATATGAGCTGGGAAATTGTGTTCGATGTAAATATAAACAGAATACAATGATTTGCAAATAATTTTCAACCCATATTCAGTTGAATATGCTACAAAGACAACATACTTGATGTTAAAACTGATAAACTTTTTGTTTTTGCAAATAATCATTTACTTTGGAATTTGATGCCAGCAACACGTGACAAAGAAGTTGGGAAAGGTGGCAATAAATACTGATAATGTTGAGAAAAGCTCATCAAACACTTATTTGGAACATCCCACAGGTGTGCGGGCTAATTGGGAACAGGTGGGTGCCATGATTGGGTATAAAAGCAGCCTCCATGAAATGCTAAGTAATTCACAAACAAGGATGCGGCGAGGGTCTCCAATTTGTAAGCAAATTGCCGAACAGTTTTAGAACATTTCTCAACAAGCTGTTGCAAGGAATTTAGGGATTTTACCATCTACGGTCTGTAAAATCATCAAAAGGTTCAGAGAATCTGGAGGAATCACTGCACGTAAGCGATGATATTACGGACCTTTGATCCCTCAGGCGGTACTGCATCAAAAACCGACATCAGTGTGTAAAGGATATCACCACATGGGATCAGGAAGACTTCATAACCACTGTCAGTAACTACAGTTGGTCGCTACATATGTAAGTGCAAGTTAAAACTCTACTATGCAAAGCGAAAGCCATTTATCAACAACACGCAGGACCGCTGGCTTCGCTGGGCCCGAGTTCATCTAAGATGGACTGATGCAAAGTGGAAAAGTGTTCTGTGGTCTGACGAGTCCACATTTCAAATTATATTTGGAAACTGTGGACATGGTGTCCTCCGGAACAAAGAGGAAATTAACCATCCGGATTGTTATAGGCGCAAAGTTCAGAAGCCAGCATCTGTGATGGTATGGGGGTGCATTAGTGCCCAAGGCATGGGTAACTTACACATATGTGAAGGCACCATTAATGCTGAATGGTCCATACAGGTTTTGGAGCAACATTAGTTGTCACCCAAGCAATGTTATCATGGACGCCCCTGCTTATTTCAGCAAGACAATGCCAAGCCACGTGTTGCAACAGCGTGGCTTCGTAGTAAAGGAGTGCGGGTACTTTCCTGGTCCGCTGGCAGTGTAGACCTGTCTCCCATCGAAAATGTGTAGCGCATTATGGAGCGTAAAATACGACAAGAAGACCCCGGTTGCTGAAGAACTTAGCTGTACATCAAGCAAGAATGGTAAAGAATTCCACTTTCGGAGCTTCAACAATTAGTTTCCTTAGTTCCCAAACTTTTTTTTGAGTGTTCTTAAAATAAAATGTGATGCAACACAGTGTGAACATGCCCTTTCTCAACTACTTTGGCACGTGTTGCAGCCATGAAATTCTAAGTTAATTATTATTTGATAAAAAAAACTAAGTTTCTTATTTTGAACATCAAATATCTTGTCTTTGTAGTGCATTCAATTGAATATGGGTTGAAAATGATTTGCAAACCATTGTATTCCGTTTATATTTACATCCAGCACAATTACCCAACTCATATGGAAACAGGGTTTGTATATTGATTTCACTTTTTTCACCCAGCCCTTGCTAATATCAAACTGTCAGCAAGAGCTCGCAAACTGTTTCACAAGTTAAAAAACTTAATGTTGCATGATTTCACAAAGCCAAAAAACGGGCATCATGAACCTGGCAAAGTCAGCCTCATTAGTCATGAGCCCGCCAACATTCACAATTTACCCACTCGTGTCTCCTGTAAGCAGGGTGGGCGTATCTGTTGTTTTGATGCATAGAAAAAACACAAACGGGAGAATGGGTCCCATAATGTTTTAGCAAACTTAAGTGGATTCTAGTTATGGCGCAGAGATGGGACACTCACACAGTGGTTTCCTTGTAGCGGTCCAAAGCCTCCTGGGCCACCACCTCTGAGAACTTGGGATCATTCCAAGGGATGTCGCCCGGCACGTTAAATTTAATGGGTGGCGAGTTGAAGAGTTTGACAGACACGCTGGTGTCAGGCTGCTCAAGATCTTCACCGGGCTTTTGTATTGGGGCCCTGCTGTTCACCTACAGTGTACAGTATTGTATTGAGTACTCAGTCGTGAACATTTTCAATAAATCGGAGTGCAAAAAAGTATGTGTAATTACCGTCTCAACTTGGAAAATGTCATCCTTGGAGTTGGTGTTGTTGACCAGAGATGACACCCATCCAAACTGCCTGTTGAGCAGGTCCATGATGGAGGACGTGTTGAACATGTGCTCTTCAAATCGCTTTAAGAGGCCATTATAGTGCTGGGTGAATCGCTCGGCCATGGCCAGGGCCTTCTCTAGTTCCTCCTTCAAGGGGCCTTCCAGGAGTTTCTTTCCAGAACAATCTGCGACGGCAACAACAGATCACCGTCATTTTCACTGAAACAGTTGGGTCTGTATTAGATATAAATGCCCTTTTAGGGCAAAACAAGAAATACGTTATCTAGTGGTGCAGTTCTTGTCTGTTCATCCACAAATAGAATGAAAATACTTGACACACACGTAATGGTGACGAAAAAAGAAGGCGTTTTATAGTTATTGTTAGATTACGTCAAGTTTCTTTTTATTGTTGTATAGTTGGCCTTTTGTGGCGGCAACTGTAATTGAATCATTAGTGTTCATGTATCAGATAATTAACTCACCAATATGTTCAATCTCCTTGCATTTCTCACACTCGTCACGGAACTTGAGGCAGCCGGCCGAGTTGCGGCGAATCTCCCTGCAGGTCATCGTACCGTCTCCGAAAGGTTTGGTGATGACCACGTCTTCATTCACTTTGCCGTCTGTGACAGACATGTTAATTATATACCTTCGGACTTCTTCTAAATGTATATTCTGTACATACAGTTATTAAAAACTACCAGAATAAAAAAAATGAGATCAGGAAAAAGCTACACATTCCGGATTAACGTAACGGGGAACATTTTATGGTAAATGGTAAATGAGTTGTACTTGTATAGCGCTTTTTTTTACCCCTTTTTAAGGAACCCAAAGCGCTTTGACAGTATTTCCACATCCGCCCATTCACACACACATTCACACACTTGACGGCGGGAGCTGCCACGCATGGCGCTCACCAGGACCCATCAGGAGCAAGGGTGAAGTGTCTTGCCCAAGGACACAATGGACGTGACTAGGATGGTAGGAGTTGAGGATTGAACCAGCAACCCTCAGATTGCTGGCACAGCCACTCTACCAACTTCGCCACGCCGTCCCCCATTTTTAATATTTAAACATAATCTCTGTTGAACCCCCAAACATATTTTGTACAAATTGTATGGAATTGTAGCCTTCAATCTTTGGTAGTGGAAATTTAGGGACTATGATTTAGTCAGTTCAACATTCATGTTTTTTTCTGTAAATGTTGATGATTCGAAGCTGAACTGAAATGCTGTACAGAAAATATGGAATCACGGAAAAAGTGGCAAGCTTTTGGGATGTGGAAATATGTGAGCTAGGAGGTTTTACTGGTGGAATGGTCTGTAATATGTGGAATTAGTAATAATGCTTAAGATCAAATGACTTTTAGATGGAAAATATTGAATTTTTTGAAAAAATTAAATGTGAATGATGAGATGTGTGTGTGTGTGAGTGTTTTGGTGTTGGAATGTTTTTAATCTGTTGAGAAATGTGGTAGCAATGATTCTGTAGATCAAAGGACATTTATGCTTGGACGAGTGGAAAATAGCCTCTCATTCCCGGAATGAGTTTACAATTTTTTTTCTTAGAAGTTTGTAATAGTTTGATTTGGTTGAGAATTGCTTAAGTTCAAAGTCATTTTTTGGATGGAAATTCACATACTGAAATATAATGATGTGGGAAGTTACGTTTATATAAAAAAAACATTCTTAAAAGTTGTATATCTTTATAGACAAAGCGTCATTAGTTACTAGTAGGGGTGTGGTGATATACTCATCTCACAAGACACATGATATTGGGTTAACAAAAACAAGATGAGATTAAATTTTTTTTTAATCAGGGGCTCGTGTAGGGTGTTAGCTGAGACAATTCAAAGGGCCACTTACTGGCAGGTTGTAGGTTTTTTTTACATGGTGCCCTGGATTCTTGACAACCCCCATGAAGTGTTATACAACTGGACAATGAAACTCTTTAAATTTAACTGAGACACAAAACAATGCAGCTGCATTTCAAAGTATTTTACAATTTTTCTTACATGACCTGTGGATGAGCTTTTTAACTGTTAAACTTGTTTCCACACCTCAAAACTAAAGAAAAGTTCAAAAGTAAATGTTTTTTGGAAAGTTTCGCAGAGAGATTTCTGCACCTTTGATATCGCAGCTGTCAAGAGTATCAAGGATTCACTGGTTTTGTCTTAGGTTTGGGTGAATGAGGGTTGCTGTAGTCGCAGCTTGCTGCTCCGCGAGACAATCCAATGTGTTCAGGGTGTGTTTCCATTACGTCTTGGTATCCGTGATTGACATGCTTGAATATATGCATTGCGCGGTTTCTGAACTCCGATGTAAGGGAGAAGTCTTTTACCCACCCCAGGGGCACTGCTAGTGTAAAAAACGCAGAGGCTGGTAGTGTTTGCTAGATCTCCGTTTGTTATTCTGGCTAGTTTTAATAAACCCCGTTATTTATTAGTACCAACGTTACAGCTTTTGGAAAAAAAATTAATACCTGAAAAAAACCTCTAATAGCCGCCTTGTCAGAGTTGAGCGCATAATGTTGCGTCAACTCTGCGAGCGTCTCCAACTTTCTACTCACAACTGTTCAGCTTGTTAGCCACCTTCCTCGGGAACAAACAGTAGTTATTGAAAAATGAAGGGGAGCTGGAACTAATCGATGCGTTACAATAGTCATCTTAAATGTTGATATCTAAAAATTTGAGAATTTGCGGAGTAAGTCGTATACACACATGAAATAATGGACTACAAGCTAAACAATGACATCTTGTACAGTCCATGTTGCTGCTGCTCGAGGTAGAGTATTTAGAGATGCACATCACGCAATTAAAGTGCGAAGTGGTTGCACTTAAAAAAAAAAAGTCGAATTACAGTAAAAAGTTGCAGCTCAGTCGTCAACATTTTATTATAAAAATAACAGTACTATCCATCCATCCATTCATCATCTTCCGCTTATCCGAGGTCGGGTCGCGGGGGCAGCAGCCTAAGCAGGGAAGCCCAGACTTCCCTATCTCCAGCCACTTCGTCTAGCTCTTCCCGGGGGATCCCGAGGCTTTCCCAGGCCAGCCGGGAGACATAGTCTTCCCAACGTGTCCTGGGTCTTCCCCGTGGCTTCCTACCAGCTGGACATGCCCTAAACACATCCCTAGGGAGGCGTTCGGGTGGCATCCTGACCAGATGCCCGAACCACTTCATCTGGCTCCTCTCGATGTGGAGGAGCAGCGGCTTTACGTTGAGCTCCTCCCGGATGGCAGAGCTTCTCACCCTATCTCTAAGGGAGAGCCCCGCCACCCGGCGGAGGAAACAAATTTCGGCCGCTTGTACCCGTGATCTTATCCTTTCGGTCATGACCCAAAGCTCATGAGCATAGGTGAGGATGGGAACGTAGATCGACCGGTAAATTGAGAGCTTTGCCTTCCGGCTCAGCTCCTTCTTCACCACAACAGATGGATACAACGTCCGCATTACTGAAGACGCCGCACCGATCCGCCTGTCGATCTCACGATCCACTCTTCCCCCACTCGTGAACAAGACTCCTAGGTACTTGAACTCCTCCACTTGGGGCAGGGTCTCCTCCCCAACCCGGAGATGGCACTCCACCCTTTTCCGGGCAAGAACCATGGACTCGGACTTGGAGGTGCTGATTCTCATTCCGGTCGCTTCACACTCGGCTGCGAACCGATCCAGTGAGAGCTGAAGATCCCGGCCAGATGAAGCCATCAGGACTACATCATCTGCAAAAAGCAGAGACCTAATCCCGTGGCCACCAAACCGGAACCCCTCAACGCCTTGGCTGCGCCTAGAAATTCTGTCCATAAAAGTTATGAACAGAATCGGTGACAAAGGACAGCCTTGGCGGAGTCCAACCCTCACTGGAAACGTGTCCGACTTACTGCCGGCAATGCGGACCAAGCTCTGACACTGATCGTACAGGGAGCGGACTGCCACAATAAGACATTCCGATACCCCATACTCTCTGAGCACTCCCCACAGGACTTCCCGAGGGACACGGTCGAATGCCTTCTCCAAGTCCACAAAGCACATGTAGACTGGTTGGGCAAACTCCCATGCACCCTCAAGAACCCTGCCGAGAGTATAGAGCTGGTCCACAGTTCCACGACCAGGACGAAAACCACACTGTTCCTCCTGAATCCGAGGTTCGACTATCCGGCGAAGCCTCTCCAGTACACCTGAATAAACCTTACCGGGAAGGCTGAGGAGTGTGATCCCACGATAGTTGGAACACACCCTCCGGTCCACCTTCTTAAAGAGAGGGACCACCACCCCGGTCTGCCAATCCAGAGGTACCGCCCCCGATGTCCACGCGATGCTGCAGAGTCTTGTCAACCAAGACAGCCCCACAGCATCCAGAGCCTTGAGGAACTCCGGGCGGATCTCATCCACCCCCGGGGCCTTGCCGCCGAGGAGCTTTTTAACTACCTCAGCGACCTCAGCCCCAGAAATAGGAGAGTCCACTACAGATTCCCCAGGCACCGCTTCCTCAAAGAAAGACGTGTTGGTAGGATTGAGGAGGTCTTCGAAGTATTCCCTCCACCGATCCACAACATCCGCAGTCGAAGTCAGCAGAACACCATCCGCACCATACACGGTGTTGATAGTGCACTGCTTCCCCTTCCTGAGGCGCCGTATGGTGGTCCAGAATCGCTTCGAAGCCGTCCGGAAGTCGTTTTCCATGGTTTCCCCGAACTCTTCCCATGTCCGAGTTTTTGCCTCCGCGACCGCTAAAGCTGCACACCGCTTGGCCCGTCGGTACCCGCCCACTGCCTCCGGAGTCCTATGAGCCAAAAGAACCCGATAGGACTCCTTCTTCAGCTTGACGGCATCCCTCACTGCTGGTGTCCACCAACGGGTTCTGGGATTACCGCCACGACAGGCACCAACAACCTTGCGGCCACAGCTCCAATCAGCCGCCTCGACAATAGAGGTTCGGAACATGGTCCACTCGGACTCAATGTCCCGCACCTCCCTCGTGACATGTTCAAAGTTCTCCCGGAGGTGTGAATTGAAACTCTCTCTGACAGGAGACTCTGCCAGACGTTCCCAGCAGACCCTCACAATGCGCTTGGGCCTGCCAGGTCTGTCCGGCATCCTCCCCCACCATCGCAGCCAACTCACCACCAGGTGGTGATCGGTAGAAAGCTCCGCCCCTCTCTTCACCCGAGTGTCCAAAACATAAGGCCGCAAATCCGATGACACAACTACAAAGTCGATCATGGAACTGCGGCCTAGGGTGTCCTGGTGCCAAGTGCACATATGGACACCCTTATGTTTGAACATGGTGTTTGTTATGGACAATCCGTGACGAGCACAAAAGTCCAATAACAAAACACCACTCGGGTTTAGATCCGGGCGACCATTCTTCCCAATCACGCCTCTCCAGGTTTCACTGTCGTTGCCAACATGAGCGTTGAAGTCTCCCAGTAGGACAAGGGAATCACCCGGAGGAGCACTTTCCAGTACTCCCTCGAGTGTACCCAAAAAGGGTGGGTATTCTGAACTGCTGTTTGGTGCGTAAGCACAAACAACAGTCAGGACCCGTCCCCCCACCCAAAGGCAAAGGGAAGCTACCCTCTCGTCCACTGGGTTGAACTCAAACGTGCAGGCTTTGAGCCGGGGGGCAACGAGAATTGCCACCCCAGCCCGTCGCCTCTCACTGCCGGCAACGCCAGAGTGGAAGAGGGTCCAGTCCCTCTCGAGAGAACTGGTTCCAGAGCCCTTGCTGTGCGTCGAGGTGAGTCCGACTATATCCAGCCGGAACTTCTCTACCTCGCGCACTAGCTCAGGCTCCTTCCCCCCTAGTGAGGTGACGTTCCACGTCCCAAGAGCTAGCTTCTGTAGCCGAGGATCGGACCGCCAAGTGCCCTGCCTTCGGCTGCCGCCCAGCTCACAATGCACCCGACCTCTATGGCCCCTCCTATGAGTGGTGAGCCCATTGGAGGGATGACCCACGTTGCCTCTTCGGGCTGTGCCCGGCCGGGCCCCATGGGGACAGGCCCGACCACCAGGCGCTCGCCATCGTGCCCCAACTCCGGGCCTGGCTCCAGAGCGGGGCCCCGGTGACCCACGTCCGGGCGAGGGAAATCTGGGTTAATTTTGTTGTAATTCCATAGAAGTCTTTGAGCTGCTCTTTGTCTGATCACTCACCTAGGACCTGCTTGTCTTGGGAGACCCTACCAGGGGGCATGAAAGCCCCCAGACAACATAGCTCCTAGGATCATTGGGACACGCAAACTCCTCTACCACGGTAAGGTAGCAGCTCAGAGAGGAGATAATAACAGTACTATTGTTTTTTAAATTCAGTGTAAAAAAAAAAAAAAAAATCCTGCAATGAGGTGGCCACTTGTCCAGGGTGTACCCCGCCTTCCGCCCGAATGCAGCTGAGATAGGCTCCAGCCATACTTGCCAACCCTCCCGAATTTCTTCCGGGGCAAACATTCTCCCGAATTTCTCCAGATTTCCACCTGGACAACAATATTGGGGGCGTGCCTTAAAAGCACTGCCTTTAGTGTACTCTACAACCTGTCGTTACGTCCACTTTTCTTCCTTACAAAAAAACGTGCCGGCCCAGTCACATAATATACGCGACACACATTAGTCAATGCAAAGCATACTTGATCAACAGCTCTACAGGTCACACTAAGGGTGGCCGTTTATACAACTTTAACACTTACAAATATGCGCCACACTGTGAACCCACACCAAACAAGAAACACAAACACATTTCGGGAGAACATCCGCACCGTAACACAACATAAACACAACAGAACAAATACCCAGAACCCCTTGCAGCATTAACTCTTTCGGGACGCTACAATATACAACCCGCCCCCCCTACCCCCACCACACATAACACACACACTTCAACCCTGTGCCCCCACCTCCATCTCCCGAATTCGGAGGTCTCAAGGTTGGCAAGTATGGCTTCAGCACCCCCCGCGACCCCAAAAGGGACAAGCGGTAGGAAATGGATGGATGGATGGATGGATGGAAATTTCACTGAAAGATTCTGATGACTGAGCCACCAGTTTCTTAATAGTAAAATAAAAAAAACTGTGTTGCTACACTGAGGCTTCAGCACAGTAGCACAATTACATGTTTCAGGGACCTAATTCGAAACCGAAACCAGTGAAATGTAACAAAATCCATACCTCAAGAGCAGCAAAGCATGCAAGCGTATTTATACAAAAATATCAATGTGCAAAATTGCGCCTTGGCAGGTCTGTTATCGAAAATTTGGGGGAAAGTATTCATCCTATCATTTTGAATAATTATATATACATTTTTTTTATTTTTAAGGAAATTGTGGACTTTTCTTTTTTGGAATGTCCCGAATGAACTAAAACGGCAGAGTAAAATGGAAGTTTCCCTTCATTTGCAACCCTAAGTGTTAATATAATAGATCATACCCTCGTCAGCAGGGGCGTCTGTGTCAAAGTCCATCATGGAGCCGAAGGAGCCAAAAGAGCCAAAGTTGTTCCTGCCGATGTTCATCATGGGGGAAAACAAACCCTGGAAGCTGGGGAAAGTCTCGTGGAAGAGGGCGTGAATGCTTCTACGCCAGCGAGATGGGAAGAAATTGGGCAAAAGGAATGTGTGAGGGTTGGAGTGCACGTGGTCAGCCACCTGAGAAACATCCCCAACACCCAGAGACGAAATCAATATCCATGTTATTTTTCAAATTGTCTCATACAATAGTCCTTGGGTATTCTGTACCTTCATACTGTCGGAAAATATGCCGTCCACTCCGTCAGCCATCTCAGAGTATTTGTCTTCCAGGTCCTTGAACTCTTTGTGCTGACGTTGGCCTTCCTGCTCCAGTGTGTCAATCCTCTCACCGTTGATCCAAATGGAGAAGGGAGACGTTCGGTTCAGCAGCTCTTCCAACTATGCAGAAAGAGGCATTGCTAAATTGAAGAAGTTTGATAATCCGCTCCTCTATTTCAATTGACATCTCTTGTGTTGGAGCCATGATTCAAGACAATCCACCTGTTGCAACAGCTCCCCAAGTTGGGAACGCTCCTTTTTCAACTGCAGACTAATGAACGGATTGAATCTGATTTGAGGTTTTCGCATTGGAATGTGAAAATAGACAGTTTGATTGTAAACCTTTCCACTCAGAATTGAAGCAGTCCATAATTTGACTCTGCTTGAACAAACTTAATGAACATCCTCCTAGACTGGTGATTCTATACGTTTTCCCAGGGGTTGGACATAGTACATGGAGTTGATTTCTAAGGTTAAAAGACTAAATAAGAACATGCCCAAAGTCATCTTGAATAGGCTCAAGCTCCTTCGTGACCCTGAACAGAGACAAGTGGTTGAAGCTCACCTGGCGGCCCACCATTCCGGATCCACTGCTGCACGTGCGGGAGTAGTACTTGACGCAGTTTCTCTTCAGACAAGGCTTACATTCCTCCCAAAGAGCCTTCATGGTGTCGTTGCAAACCTGCTCCTCTTCATCCAGCTTGGCCTCCATCTTTTGAGCAGCCATCATGGCCTCCTACGTGAACATGTACAGTAACTCCTCACTGCTATGCATAGTTAAAGCGGCCGAGACAAAAACCTAACCAGCTTAATTTTTCTAGGATTTCAATGACTGAGACAGGAGTTTCTCAAGTACCTCTTTCTGCTTTTTAGTTTTCTCCAGCTCATCCAAAACCCTCTTATGGTCCTTTGATGATTGCTGCATCAAGGTCTTCATCTCCTTGACACCATTAATGGCATTTTCAATCTGAACATCCAGGTACTTCTCTCCTTGACGTGAGATTTCTGCAAAAAAAAAAAGAACAACGGTGACATTATTTTTTTCTTACATGTGACGTTTGATTAACCCAGAAGCGCTCACGCTGGAGATCTTCTTTAGTCGGTGGCAGAATGCAGTGGACTGAGGCCAGGAAAAGAGCAACCACAGCCAGCAACTTGGACCCCTTCTTTATTTTCATCATCATCATCATTAGCATCCTCTCTGAAGCTTCAAAGGCCAGCAGGTGATAATGAGAAAAACCTGCAGAGATAAAAAAAAAAAGCAAAAAGCTTATCAAAAAGCCCAGGGAGCTGTTATGTTGTTGTAATGCCATTTTATACACACTAGAGGGCTCTACTCCCTGTGCATAAACGTTCCTTTTCATAACAAGATACATATGGATAGGTCAATTTGGATAATTAAATACATTTTATAATGATTAAATATCTTGTTAATTATGAGTGGAAAAACATAAATGTGTCAAATAGCCATTGATTTGTTTAATGTAAAAGTAAATTTGTATTTCAAAATTTAATTAAATAACAGGTTCACACACTTATTGATTAAATAAACCATTACAACTCAAAAGAAAAGCATTGGGAAATAATTGGATAATAAAATACTTTAATCAATAAGAAAATTATTTAAATATTGAAATAATTATTAAATTAATTAATATTAAAATTAACATTTATTTATTAAATTCCAATTATAATTAGACACATTTAAGTAGGTATTCATAAAATGATTACATTTGGTCACATCTGTCCCTTAATAGATAAACAAGTTAAGCTTTATTTAAAAAACACTCTTGATACATAAAAAAGGAACACTTTTACAAAAACATTCGAGACTGGACCAAGTTAAAACCATCCATCCATTTTCTACCGCTTGTCCCGTTTGGGGTCATGGGGGGTGCTGGAGCCTATCTCAGCTGCATTCAGGTGGATGGCGGGGTACACCCTGGACAAGTCGCAACCTCATCACAGGTCCAACACAAATACACAACATTCATACTCATATTCACACAGTAGGGCCAATTAAGTGTTGCCAATCAACCTAAGTAAAAATCAAAAATCATTGTATAGTTATAATAAAGTGATAACGTCTGCATATTTAACAGAGCTTTACTAAACATATATGTTACTTTTGAAAAGGAAATACAAAACTTTTTTTTGATTGTATTAAAATTTGAAAATATACAATCGCTACAATTGTTAGCAAACATTTGTAAGTTGTCTATTAGGGCTGCGAATCTTTGGGTGTCCCACGATTCAATTCAATATCGATTCTTGGGGTCACGATTCGATTATATTTAGATTTTTTTTCAATTCAACGCGATTCTCGATTCAAAAACAATATTTTTCCAATTCAAAACGATTCTGTATTCCTTCAATACGTAGGATTTCAGCAGGATCTACCCCAGTCTGCTGACATGCTAGCAGAGTAGTAGATTTTTTTTAAAAAGCTTTTATAATTATAAAAGACAATGTTTTATCAACTGATTGCAGTAATTTGTTTTAACTATTAAACGGACCAAAAATATGACTTCATTTATCTTTGTGAAAACATTGGACACAGTGTGTTGTCAAGCTTATGAGATGCGATGCAAGTGTAAGCCACTGTGACACTATTGTTCTTTTTTTTTTTATAAATGTCTAATGATAATGTCAGTGAGGGATTTTTAATCACTGCTATGCTGAAATTATAACTAATATTGATACCGTTGTTGATTACATTAATTTTTGTTTCACTACTTTTGGTTTGTTCTGTGTCGTGTTTGTGTCTCTTTTCAATTGCTCTGTTTATTGCAGTTCTGAGTGTTGCTGGGTCAGGTTTGGTTTTGGAATTGGATTGCATTGTTATGGTATTGCTGTGTATTGTTTTGTTGGATTAATAAAAAAAAAAAAAAAGATTTAAAAAAAAAAATGAGAATCGATTCTGAAAATACATATAAAAGTAACATTTCTAAAATGTTTTCTAAAGGCGCTTCCAGCAACATAAATAATACTGTAGTTAGATCACTGTCTTCTATTAATAGTGGACCTCATTTGATATTTAGTGCCCTCTTCTTAGAGATAATTGAATGTAACCACAGCACTAAGGACAGTATCCCCACACTGAGTGTTTTCTATGATGTTCTGCTTACATAGCAAGAACAGAAAGCTCTTCCTTTTTTTTGCTGATGTCTCATAGGCCTCGCAGCCCGTTTAGTTCCCTCATTCAAAGACACTTGGGGTAACCTTGTTAAGTGGACACAAACACTGACTCGGCCGGCCGGTAGAATCGCATCATTAAATCTTTCTATCTCCAACACAACCCTATTGGCCTGATTATAAGAAAACACCTTTTTTGGAAAAATATACACAGTTGAACCTCTCATTTGTCAACTTTATGGTTTATAAACCTTGAGATTACGCCAAATATGCCTCTGTGTGCGAACCATGTCGCGGTGTATGGAGGCTTCATTCATTAATTTTGTGTGCCACTGGAAGTCTTAAGGCGCTGCTATTTTAATGACATCACTTCCTGTGCAATACAGTACATCCGAGGCCATTTTGGATAGGGAGAGCGCCCTACGTGACATCCTGTTTACGCAGTCCATTACCCAGTTGCCACTTATCAGCGTGTTTCTTTTGTTGCCATTCAACAAGTTTTGTCAAGTTCAGTTACTCACTATGGGCCAAAAAAGGCTAACAAACCAGCCTGGAAAAAAGGAGGAACCTAAACTTAGGCCATGTCCACACGAACACAGGTACTTAACCCTTGGATGCACAACTCAGTGGCCTAGAGGTTAGAGTGTCCGCCCTGAGATCGGTAGGTTGTGCGTTCAAACCCCGGCCGAGTCATACCAAAGACTATAAAAATGGTACCCGTTACCTCCTTGCTTGGCACTCAGCATCAAGGGTTGGAATTGGGGGTTAAATCAGCAAAAATGATTCCCGGGCACGGCCAGCGCTGCTGCCCACTGCTCCCCTCACCTCCCAGGGGGTGATCAAGGGTGATGGGTCAAATGTAGGGAATAATTTTGCCACACCTAGTGTGTGTGTGTGTGTGTGTGTGTGTGCGTGTGCGCGTGCGTGCCAATTATTGGCACTTTACCTTTAACTTTAACCTGCCAATACCTACACTCTACCACAAGTGGAGTAAAAATTACCCCAATTAAAATCAATGCGTTTTTGCAATAAACGTTGTTATTCTTCAAAATCTTTCAAAAACGAGTTATAATGAAAATGATAATAATGGATTTGATTTATATAACGCTTTTCTATCAACTGGATACTCAAAGCGCTCAGAGAAGTGAGAACCCATTATTCTTCCGTATGATCAGTCAGAGCTCGGTCCACATTGCCGGCAGTAAGTCGGACACGTTCCCAGTAAGGGTTGGACTCCGCCAAGGCTGCCCTTTGTCATTGATTCTGTTCATAACTTTTATGGACAGAATTTCTAGGCGCAGTCAGGCCGTTGAGGGTATCTGGTTTGGTGGCTGCAGGATTAGGTCTCTGCTATTTGCAGATGATGTGGTCCTGATGGCATCATCTGGCCAAGATCTTCAGAGTGAGAAGAGAATGGGATGAGAATCAGCACCTCCAAGTCCGAGTCTATTGTTCTCACCGGAAAAGGGTGGAGTGCCATCTCTGGGTTGGGGAGGAGATCTTGCCCCAAGTGGAGGAGTTTAAGTACCTAGGAGTCTTGTTCACGAGTGAGGGAAGATTGGATCGTGAGGTCGACAGGCGGATCGGTGCGGCGTCTTCAGTAATGCGGACACTGTATCGATCCGTTGTGGTGAAGAAGGAGCTGAGCCGGAAGGCAAAGCTCTCAATTTACCAGTCGATCTACGTTCCCATCCTCACCTAGGGTCATGAGGTTTGGGTCATGACCGAAAGGACAAGGTCACGGGTAAATGCGGTCGAAATGAGTTTCCTCCGCCATGTGGCGGGGCTCTCCCTTAGAGATAGGGTGAGAAGCTCTGTCATCCGGGAGGAACTCAAAGTAAAGCCGCTGCTCCTTCACATCGAGAGGAGCCAGATGAAGTGGTTCGGGCATCTGGTCAGGATGCCACCCGAATGCCTTCCTAGGGAGGTGTATCGGGCACGTCTGACCGGCAGGAGGCCACGGGGAAGACCCAGGACATGTTGGGAAGACTATGTCTCCCGGCTGGCCTGGGAACGCTTCGGGATCCCCCGGGAGGAGCTGGACGAAGTGGCTGAGGAGAGTGCTTAGGCTGCTGCCCCTGTGACCCGACCTCGGATAAGCGGAAGAAGATGGATGCATGGAGTCTTCAAAATCTTTCAAAAAGGAGTTATAATGAAAATAATATTAATGGATCAGATTTTTAGAATGCCTTTCTATCAACTACCTACTCAAAGCGCTTAGAGAAGTGAGAACCCATTATTCTCATATGCCAGATATTCCTCACAAAACATGTTTTTAAAATGAGACGTTTAGCATTTTTATTTAATTTTTCCATTACTTTTAAATAAATGCAGTTTTTGTATTACGAATGGGGTCAAAAATGACAGCATTTCCTATGGAAATCTTATACGAACCTTTTAATTCAAAGCAACTCTGACTGTCCCATTTACACATCTGAAGGCAGCAGTCTCACCACCCAGGTGGACATTTTTTAGCAACATATTGTGGTGATAATGATTCAAAAAGTGAAATTTCTTAAAATCTATGAAAAAAAAATAGAAATGCAAATGGTCTCATGTTATTACTTATTTGACAACAGATTATAATTTTGTGTGTGTAAAATGTGCTCGAGCGACAAAAAAAAAACATGTAGCACCCTCCTTGTTAATGAGTACTGATGATAAAGACAATATACACTTCATTGCACATGCAATATATCACTATATTAATGATTAAATGCATTATTGAATTTCACAAGTTTTGCAACGGTACACGCACGTCCGTGCGTTTTAGGCACGTAACTATTCAAGAGGTTTCCTTGGCTCCTTGTTAGTGTGCACTGATTTTAGAAATGCTGTACACTTCACATGTAACATATCACCATGATCTTGATCAGGTTATAATTTCACAAGCGTTGGGTTTCTGCAGCACTGGTGTACATGCTTTAAACACAACAAAATATTCATCATATTCCCAGGGCTCAGTGTTAAGTGCAGGCTGGTTTTAAAAATAATGTACATGTCATTGCACGTCTCGTTACTACTGCTACAGTATACTAGACTCAGTACATCCAAATTAACATTACAATAACAGAGGTGTAATACAACCAAGTCAGCTGTGGCCGCTTTTCCAGGCTTTTGATTGGACAAAATATTCTTATCAGCTGGTGTTTGCGTTTGTGTGTAGACAGAGACAGTTTTGAAACTCCACCCGTGTGGATGGAGATGTTTTTATCGCCAGATATGCATTTTTGAAACTATCAGTGTTCGTGGGAAAATGGCGTCCTCTCTCTGCTTTGGCTAAGCTAGTTAGCACTCTGTGATTACGGTGCGGCTAAAATGATTTGGTCTGCGTTAGCGCTTATAATAACAATTATAATAACCTACTCATTGGCCTAGTGGTTAGAGTGTCCGCCCTGAGATCGGTAGGTTGAGAGTTCAAACCCCGGCCGAGTGATACCAAAGACTATAAAAATGGGACTCATTACCTCCCTGCTTGGCACTCAGCATTAAGGGTTGGAATTGGGGGTTAAATCACCACAAATGATTCTTGGGCGCTGTACCGCTGCTGCCCACTGCTCCCCTCACCTCCCAGGAGGTGAACAAGGGGATGGGTCAAATGCAGAGGACAAATTTGGCCACACCTAGTGTGTGTGTGACAATCATTGGTACTTTAACTTTAACTTAACACTTGGTTAATATTCATGTTGCAGATGTGGATGGAGTAATGTCGGTTTTTAAATATATAATTTTTAAAGGCGCAATAGAGTACTCTTTAGCTGCATTATCCACCTCGTACTTGCCGCATTTTATGAATTAGAATGCTTGGAAAATAAAAACGTGTTCTTGTCTTACATGGGGATTGTGAATGACAGGCAAAATTCCCCCCCAAAATAGTGCAGTTCCCCTTTAACCAAAACTCTTTGACCTGCACATCGCTGTCTATCTCTGCATTCTGGGGTCACGACAATCTCCAAAATGTGTAACCGTGACAACGTATCCCTCTACTGAATGAGCAGAAGGTGTGCACACCCATTCCTAAATATAAAACCTGTCACAGGCATTTTGGAAAAAAAAAAGAAAAAAAAAGACCAAGAAGCGACAGAGGAAAGTATTGTTTGTATCGTTGTATTATTTATTTTGTTCACTTTTTGTCTTTCTCACAGCCACCCGAAAATTTACATGCACATGCGTCATGACCAATTATGTAAATTAGACTCTGATGGCATCTAGACCGCCAACCCCCTGCTCTAAGTACAGTGCAGTACTGTGGGAAACTTTTTTTCTGTAGCACAAATCACAGCTGAGACTGAGTCAACAGCGCCCCTGGTGGTTGCAGACAAGTGTTTTTCAAATTTTATATATCAAAGTGAGTGATTTTACAAGAAATTCACTTCACGGGCTTGCAGCCGAGTCTGTAGTTTCCATGGAAAAAAGCATGACAAGTTTACTGCATGATATTGTCACATATACATGTAATAAATATCACGCATGTCTCTACACATGCAGGTCCCCAAGAAGCAAAGAAACTCTTCCGCATTCCTGACCATGTGGTGGCGCTATGGAGAACAATGAGGTCAGAATTCTATTCAAAGTGATACCAGCCTGCTTCATTACTGCATGCCTGTTGGTCAACAGATGAGTGTCTATGCTGAAATATTCTCAATCAGCTACAAAAAAAAGATTGTGTTGGCCAAGAGGCGCAAAGAGAGTGAGGCGGCAGCCAAATTGTGGGAGAGTCAAACAGAAGGCTGACAGAGAGAAAGTTCTACAAACTTTTAAAAAAAAAGTAAGGGGGAATGATTCACAATTCAGACGCAGGGATGATGGTTACACAACTGTTCACACACACAATCCTTCCTGCCACATCCAATGTACATTTGTGTGTGGATATAACACGGGAATGTAACTTTTTTTTGCCGAAACAAGCTCATGTGAAATGTCAATTAACGAACGACAGGGCACTTTATATGAAATTTTAACTAAATTATTCCTAGCCCCTTCCTGCTCTGCCACTGAAAGGAATGTAAAGGCAAAATTTCCCCAGACATGTTCATTTTCCTCAGTGGCACGCAGTGTTAGTGCTGGGCTGTCGAACAATTGTTTTGGGAACAAGTCCCGGCCCCTGATGTGACAGGAAGATATGCAAATTGTTGTTTTAATTACAAAATTGTGTTAATTTGTACTAAAAAAAGTAATTATTAAACAACTCATTTCCCATGAGTTCATTTTACAAAAAAAAAAACCAACAAAGTTTTGCTGAGGGCCCAAATTTTCATATGTACATATATACATACAATGTTAGCTGTTTGTATTGTTAGCGATACATTTCATTAGGACTCTCACAGAATAAAATTAAGTGGCTGTTAAGTGCAATGTACTATTTATTGAGCTTTGCTGGCTAGTGCTAGCTTCTGCTTTTTAGCATTTTCAATATCTATTTACATTTAGCACCTAAGCAACTGTCTTTGATGCGAGAAATGTTTTCATGTTATCACAAGGTATCCATGCAGGTAGCTAGCATGCTAACTATTGGCACTGTATGCATTTACAAATAGGATTTTCTCAAAATAAAATGGGTGGCTGTTAGATACAGTCGGGCAAAAAAGTATTTAGTCAGCCACCGATTGTGCAAGTTCTCCCACTTAAAATGATGACAGAGCTCTGTAATTTTCATCATAGGTACACTTCAACTGTGAGAGACAGAATGTGAAAAAAAATCCAGGAATTCAAATTGTAGGAATTTGAAAATAAGTATTTGGTCAACCATTCAAAGCTCTCACTGATGGAAGGAGGTTTTGGCTCAAAATCTCACGATACATGGCCTCATTCATTCTTTCCTTAACACGGATCAATCGTCCTGTCCCCTTAGCAGAAAAACAGCCCCAAAGCATGATGTTTCCACCCCCATGCTTCACAGTAGGTATGGTGTTCTTGGGATTCAACTCAGTATTCTTCTTCCTCCAAACACAACGAGTTGAGTTTGTACCAAAATGGATACATGGATGATACAGCAGAGGATTGGGAAAATGTCATGTGGCCAGATGAAATCAAAATAGAACTTTTTGGTTTGGACATTTAAAAACAAATAGGAGGAGTTTAAAATTGATCCGGTAACGCACAGGGAGCCAGTGAAGGGACGCTAATATAGGGGTGATATGCTCACGTGTGCGGGTCTGTGTTAGCAGACGAGCAGCAGAGTTTTGCTTGAGCTGCAGGCGGGCGAGGGAGGCCTGGCTAATGCCTACATACAGGGCAATGCAGTAGTCTAAACGATTCGAGATAAAAGCGTGGATTAATTTCTCGAGATTATGTCCTGATAGAAGCGGTTTCACTTTTGCTATTTGGCGTGATTGATAAAAGCTTTTTTGAACAACGCTGCTGATTTGTTTTTTGAATTTAAAATCTGATTCGAACTTTAACCGCAGGTTTGTGACACAGTTGCTGAGATACGGGGTCAGAATGCCGAGGTCAACATTGGGGGAGGGAGAGCGACTTGGACCGAACAACATAACTTCTGTTTTGTCTTCATTTAGACTCAGGAAGTTAGCTACAATTAGCACAGTTTGGAGTGCACAACTTTTCAAAGCATCCATCCATCCACTTCCCACCGCTTATTCCCTTCGGAAGCATGATTCTGATGAAGCATGTTCCCTGGGGTCCCCTGGCATTGAAAAGAAGGCCAAATATATTGTTTCCAAACAGACAGCACTCTGAGTGACACATTCATATAAAAGATGTTTTTTACATAACGTTAAAACTGCCCCACTATTTCAGAAGAACGACAAGTTAGCAACAGGCCCATTTCAAATTCTCTTGGGAATATTTTTAGTTTTTGTTATAATTTTTCGCAACATGAGGCAACATTTGTATTTACAGTATTATTATTAACAACTAGAGGACATTTTATTGTATCATAATTTATTAGTAGTATTATTTGTGATATTCATTTGAAAATATAACATATTTGCAATCTTTTTTTTTTTGCATTAGCATAAGAACACTTTAAAGAAATCAATCTACTTAAAAAATCCACTTTTTACTTTCCATAATTTTTTTGTAAAAGATTTTAAAGCACAGCGTTGCTGCCCATCCTGCTTATTTTGTACATTATGCTCTGCTGCAGGCTTCTTTTAATTTATGCCCACATTTTTGTGTTTGTCATTTTTCAAACGCTCTCATTTACTCTACGTGGCTTTGCGTTTTTTGAAAGGTGGCTTATAAAATACATTTATTGTTAACATTTATAACTGACTTGACATTGGTCCTTCTCTCAATTAAAAAGGGGTGAAAAAAAGAATTTTCCTTAGTCTTTTTTTAGTCATGCTATAAATGGAACAGGTAGCCTCATTTCATGTGTGTTGGGCTTTTTGCACACAAAGGACTCACTTGGATGTGAACGCTGCAAATACACGCGGATGAACACTCCCTAAAATTAACATGAAACAAGTAAACAATGATTATAAAGTTAAACAGGATATTGGTATAAGATGATGCATGCTATATTTTACTATTTTGAGGAACAGAAATTGTGTGTGTGTGTGTGTGTGTGTGTGTGTGTGTATATATATATATATATATATATATATATACATATATATATATATATATATGTATATATACACACAAGATGTATATTCTTTCAAAGCATGGAAGTATTATTTTCAGTATCATCTTCTTGAACCCACTTGTTATGATCCAGACATAGAGGTCACGCCCATGAGTAAGCAAAACAAACATCCACCATGAGGTTCACAACCATTCATCATGACACATATAAATGCTTAACAAGCTCCAAGACTGCTCATAGAATCAGTAAAAGCCCATTAGTTTTCTAAAACAGCAAATGTGAAACACCCCAGCAGTTTCCTCTTTAGTCTAATCATCATGATCATCATCATCATCATCATCATCATCATCATTATGCTGATGGTGCTTTTGTTTTGGAGAGAAGAATTAAAGTGTTAACTAACAATGTGCTGCAGCCTCATCAAAACAAGCGCACTTGTGACTCACCTCAAAGTGTGTCCTGACACTCCAGACCGTCTGAAGCTGCTTCGCATCTTGCTGCGACGCTTATTTATACAGCAGCAGATATCTGGGACATGCAAAACTCATGACTCATCAAACTTGCAACACACTGTCAGACACTAGGAATAGCTTCCCAAAGATGTCCTTCAGAATAAAAGCAGCATATATTGTGGTCTTCTGTCCAAAATGGAATTTGAAATAAATAATTGTATACAATCTGAGATGAGAGTATACAATATGACTATCCTAAAAAAAATTCCGATATATATTACAACATTTTTAAATTACATGATTTCAGGAGTGTGTAAATGTATGACAATAATAACAAATATGAGTATTTATTATGGCAACTAAAGATCACAATTAAAATGCCATTTATACTTAGCATAATGTAAGTATACATTAGTTTAAAATTATAATTAAAAAAATAACATTCCAGTAACTGACTTTGACATTTTTTTTTTATTTGAAGGACTTTTCGGATATTTACAGCCCACACATTTAATATGCAGTTTTTACTGAGCAAAATGTAAAACTATTTCAGTTTAAAATAAATAGTATTTAAAAAAGAACTTAATTAGTTTGTAATTATACATTATTAAAAAAGTTATAAGTTACCTAACTTATACATCTGTTTTATTGGACTTTCTCAATTATATTGACATGCCACACATTTAATATGCAATTTAAAGTGAACTACCATTTATCCATTCCTTTTCTCATGCTTGTCCCTTTTAGGGGTGGCAGGGGTGCTGGAGCCTATCTCAGCTGCATTCGTTTAAAAAAAAAAAAAAAAAATTGTTATAGAATAATTTAATAATGAATAATTAATTCAGCAATATCTTATCTATGCTGTTGTATTTAAGTTGCACTGTCTCTTAACGCCTATTTAAGTAGATTGTGTATCTTTAGACTTTGATTTTCATACCACTGTTTGAGGTTGTGTTGACCTTGTGTTGTTTTCTATAATATCATATATCGCATTGAATGAGTGGTGTCATATTACGCCGTATTATATTGTGATTTAGTGTTTCCGGAAGCTTTTATTTTGAAACACAGCATGTAATTTCCTGCTCTCAGTCGGTTGTTTTTCTGCCTCTTGGCTTTGTGAGGATTTTTCCAGAAAATGTCGTAATTTACTGGCAGCTGCAGAAAGAGCTGTGGACAAACATTGGATCCAATGGAGCCTATATGATGATGACTAAACACTTAATCGTTTTTGAACGTGCTCCTTTCCTAAAAGTGGAAAACAAGCAATCTTCTCTTTCAATTGAAGTAGGAAAGTAAATGAGCTGAAAAGGATAACATGTTGTGTTTGTATGTTTTTCATGTTCAAATAAAGTGGAAATGTGAATAAAGCAGTAATTAATGTAATATAAAGAACGCTTTTGAATTTGCTAAATGGATTCTCCATTAATGGGAATTGAAAATGTGCTAATGCACTGTATCAAAATGTTTTTTAAAAAACTGCAGAAAAGAAGCATAATGGAGTTAACAAAAATACTCCCTTAGAAAAACCTTAATATCAAAACAACAAAGTTAACTTTGACGTTCCTACAAATTCAATGTTCAACATGCATCCAACAATTTTTTTAAAATCCAAATTTGCATAAACACATTCGAGGCTTGTTTGCACAACTTGAACTTTTCACCTTCTCCCAAGAAAACATGCTTTGTTATTCCCAACTCGAACAATAGATGGCAGCAACTCCTGCCTGGATTTTAGATGGAAATCTCCTTGATAGTACGACTTGTCCAGGGTGTAAAACGCCTTCCACCCGTGTGCAGCTGGGATAGGCTCCAGCACCCCTCTTGACCTCATAAGGAACAAGCGGTAGGAAATTGGATGGATGGATGGAGAATCAAATAAATCATCGTAATTTCCAAAGAGTTAATAAAGCCACTTATTTCAGGATAAAGTTTATTTTATTTTGGGAATCACTACTCATGAATGTATTTTTAATGAACTACATGAATAATCACTTGATTCAAATCCTGACCTTTGACCCGCATGTCTAATCTTGCAAACCTTAGTAAATTGTGGACTCCCTATGCAGGAACACCACATGTTTTTGTTTTTTTTAACATACTATTGCATTGTAAAAATACACATACTTACCGCCCGAATGCAGCTATGATAGGCTCCAGCACCCCCCGCGACCCCAAAAGGGACAAGCGGTATAAAATGGATGGATGGATGTTTGACATCGGTTAAATAAATCTTAAAAGGTATTATTGGTGTGAAAAGACATTTGGTACTTACACATGACCACCAGAGGCCGACAAAAGCGTGCTGTCCAAAAATAAAATGTTTCATGAAAAATTAATACTACTAATCTCTATTAGTGAATGTTTTATATGTCATTTGCCCCTCAAGTGTAGGTAAACAATCACCAACATATTATCAAAGGCTCTCTAAAAATCAAAAAAGAGGTCTCAGTATGATGCAGTGCCATTAAACACCACACTTAAAACATTTAATTACGGTACTATTCTCATTTAATAAAAAATTGTCGTGGTTCCTTTGCATACATGTTTGAACGAACATTGTAGACTCATGCAAAAAAAGTATTGTCTTCATATGAAAATATGAAAAATCGTCAGTTCCAAATCTTTTAAAGCATTGGTCCCTAACCTTTTTGTAGCTGCGGACCGGTCAACGCTTGATAATTTGTCCCGCGGCCCGGGTGGGGGTTGTTTTTTTGTCATGAAAAAGAGAGGTTTTTTGTGTTGGTGCACTAATTGTAAGTGTATCTTGTGTTTTTTATGTTGACTTAAAGGCCTACTGAAATGAGATTTTCTTATTTAAACGGGGATAGCAGGTCCATTCTCTGTGTCATACTTGATCATTTCGAGATATTGCCATATTTTTGCTGAAAGGATTTAGTAGAGAACATCGACGATAAAGTTCGCAACCTTTGGTCGCTAATAAAAAAGCCTTGCCTGTACTGGAAGTCGCAGACGATGACGTCATCCGTGTGAGGGCTCCTTACATCTTCACATTGTTTATAATGAGGATATAGATAGCAAAGCACTAGAAAAAATAAATAAATAAAATAAAGTAAAAAAAAAATAAAAAGGTGATTGCATTGTGAGCGATTCAGATGTTTTTATACACATTTATTACGATAATTCTGGAAGACCCCTCATATGCTTATTGTTTTAATAGTGCTTTAGTGAGATTTTAAAGATTGTAAAGCCATACTTCGAGGTCGGATGGCTGCGGTGAACACGCAGTGTCTCGGAGAGAAGCCGAGGAGCCAAGCTCACAGCTGCCTTTTTTGACATGACAGCTGCTGCAGGATGACGAATTATCCATTGATGTCTCCGGTAAGATATATATCACAATTTCCCCATCCAAAAACATGCTGGTTGATGTAGAGAAATCATGTTCGCTTGACCGCTCCGCTTCACAACAAACAAAGAAACACCTGCTGTGTCTCGGTGCTAAAGAAAGCTGCAATCCACCGCTTTCCACCAACGGCATTCTTATTTATAGTCTTCATTATTAAATGAACAAATTGCAAAAGATTCAGCAACACAGATGTCCAAAATACTGTGTAATTACGCCATGAACAGACAACTTTTAGCCGTGTTTGGTGCAGCGCTAATATTTCCTTACGCATCATCATTCCGCAACGTTTTCAACAAGAAACTCACGGGAAATTTAAAATTGCAATTTAGTAAACTAAAAAGGCTCTATTGGCATGTGTTGCAATGTTAATATTTCATCATTGATATATAAACTATCAGACCGCGTGGTCGGTAGTAGTGGGTTTCAGTAGGCCTTTAATAATAATACAAAAAAAAAATAATAATAAAAAATTATTCTGCGGCCCGGTACCAATGGTGGTTGGGGACCACTGTTGGGGACCACTGTTCTAAAGAAATGCCAACACTGCCATGAGGCAACTTGAACATCCCCTGGCAGCCTTGTAACGACACGCATGTGTGCGAGCTCGGCTCGGAACACATCTGGCGTTCGCGTTTCATCGGTGTTGATGTCTTACCGACAACAGAGTCAGTGTGACTAAGCTGCAAGTGTGTTGCGTGACACTCTTGCAAAAAAATGCTCCTTTTTTTCTCCATTTCGTGTGCGAAAGAGTCCAGATGGTTGACAGAGCTTATGCAACTTTTCTGCTATCTACATAGCGCTTCTAGTTAAAGGTAGGCATCAGGATAGTCAGTAAGTCTGCGTAGAGAACCATTAAGGGAGGGAACAGATCTGAAAAAGTGCTCCGGACGTCTGGCCTGAGCCGATGAGTTTGAACACAAACACCAAGAGCACTTCCTTAACGAGTCACCCCTGGCACACGCTGCAGTTATCACTAAGTCCAATGGCTCCCACTGCTGATTGGCTCCAGATGCACTTCGCTTCAAGTGCGTTTACATGATTCTGGTTTCAATTTGGCTGGAGGTCCGTGCGCGTGTACGTCGGAATGTGAGCTGATTTAGAAGGCACACAATGTTGTTTTTTGCCATCAAAGGTGCAGCGGGGTGATGGTTGTCACTGTGCTGCACGTTGCATAGCCTGAAAACAGGAAGTAGACGCTGAAAAACTATTAAAAACAACCTCTGTGTCTGATTTTTAGTGCTGTGGTGGACCAGCCAGGACACCTCCTGGTGAGTTTGACAGTACCTCAGAGATCTGACCCTTGACCTTAGCGGCCCAGGACATGGTTTCGTATAGATCAGCAGTGTCAAACGTACAACCCGCGGGCCGGATCAGGCCCGCGAACAGGTTTTTATCCGGCCGGCGAGATGAGTTTGCTAAGTATACAAATTAACCTGAAATTTTTGAATGAAAGACACAGCTCTTCTACATGTGTCTACTAGATGTTGCAATAGCAATTCTTTGTATCTCTGGATGATGGTACATTTGTACAAAATAAGCCACATGATGTTAGTACTGTATTCTTTGGAGTATAAGTCGCTCCGGAGTATAAGTCGCACCTGCTGAAAATGCACAATAACGAAGGAAAAAAAACATATATAAGTCGCACTGGAAAATAAGTCGCATTTTTGGGGGAAATTTATTTGATAAAACCCAAGACCAAGAATAGACATTTGAAAGGCAATTTAAAATAAAGAATAGTGAACAACAGGCTGAATAAGTGTACATTATATGACGCATAAATAACCAACAGAGAAGGTGCCTGGTATGTTAACGTAACATATTATTGTAGGAGTCATTCAAATAACTATAACATATAGAACATGCTATACGTTTACCAAACAATCTGTCACTCCTAATTGCTAACTCCCATGAAATCTTATACGTCTAGTATCTTTCGTGAATGAGCTAAATAATATGATTTGATATTTTACGGTAACGTGTTACTAATTTTACACATAAGTCACTCCTGAGTATAGGTCGCACCCCTGGCCAAACTATGAAAAAATCTGCGACTTGTAGTCCGAAAAATACGGTACATCAATCGAGGAAAATGATCAAACTACATACATGGCATGCTGTAATTTGATTTTGATATTTTTTATCTTGATAGATTGAAAATGAACACCATTGAGTTGACTGATGAATATTCAGAAAATATAAATAACCACAAATAAAGATAGAATACTATTAACCGCAACATCTAAGTGTAAAAAAACAACAACATTATGATTTGTACATTTTCAGAATGTGCTTCTTCTATTTTTAAACACAGAAAACAATCTGAAGGTGTCTTTATTTTGAAATTATCGCGCAGGGATTTTACCAGTCCGGCCCACTTGTGAGTAGATTTTTCTCCATGTGGCCCCCGATCTAAAATGAGTTTGACACCCCTGGTATAGATACTTCATTTTGCAGTGTTGTAAAAAAATTTAAAGAGACACTAAGTAATAACTGAAAAACACATAAAAAAATGTTTTTGATAGAACACTGGCTTTTAATGGGGCGAGTAGTATAATCCTGCACTACTGAGGCGGAACAGGATTAGTGCGTTTGCCTCACAATACAAAGATCCTGGGTTCGATCCTGGCCTTGTGATCTTTCTGTGTGGAGTTTGCATGTTCTCCTCCGTGACTGCGTGGGTTCCCTCTGGGTACTCCGGCTTCCTCCCACCTCCACCTAAATGGGCCCTAGTGTGTGAATGTGAGTGTGGATGTTGTCTGTCTATCCGTGTTAGCCCTGCGATGAGGTGGCGACTTGTCCAGGGTGTACCCCACTTTCTGCCTGAATGCAGCTTAGATAGGCTCCTGCCTACAAGCGGTAGGAAATGGATGGGTGGGTGGAATCCTGCACTATACTTTGTAATATGGTAGAAATGAGTTGGACCAGCCAGGATACCTCTTTTTGAGTTAATGCTCGACAGAACCAAGAGAACTGACCCCTTGACCTCTTTGAGATGTATTTGCTTAGATTAGACCATGCAGCTTACTTTTGCAATGTTGTGATAACTGACCAAAAAATCCCCACTTTGAATATATATATTTTTTGATACAACACTGGCTTGTTAGGAATGGGGTGAATAGTGTTTCTGTGTTTGATATTATGATGCTGTACTACACTTTATAGAATGGTAGGATTGAGGTGGATCAGCCAGGACACCTCCTGTTGAGTTCATACTTGACAGTACATAGAGATCTGACCCTTGTTGACCTTGGTTGCCTCGCACATGTTTTTGTATAGCTTTTCTCACACAGCTTTATTTTACTGAGTTGTTAAAAATATAAAGAGACACTGACCAAAAATAACCAGTTTCATTTTTTTTTTTGATAGAACACTGGCATGTAATGAGATAAGTAGTGATTTTGTGTATGATATTATAGTGCTGTACTACACTTTATAGAATGGTTGAATTGAGGTGGACCAGCCAGGACACCTTATGTTGAGTTAATGCTTGATGGTACCAAGAGATCTGACTCTTGACCTGAAGCTGCCACGGACATGTTTATTTTGTTTGTTTGACCATGCAGCTGAGATCGGTAGGTCGTGAGTTCAAACCCCGGCCGAGTCATACCAAAGACTATAAAAATGGGACCCATTACCTCCCTGCTTGGCACTCAGCATCAAGGGTTGGAATTGGGGGTTAAATCACCACAATGATTGCCGGGCGCGGCCACCGCTGCTGCCCACTGCCCCCCTCACCTCCCAGGGGGTGATCAAGGGTGATGGGTCAAATGCAGAGAATAATTTTGCCACACCTTGAGTGTGTGTGACAATCATTGGCACTTTAACTTTTTAATCTGTTGTAAACATGTAAAGTCAGACTAAGTAATAACCGCTTTGAAAAATGTTTAAATGAACACGAGCTTGTAATAAAGGGAATAGTGTTTCTGTGTTTGATATTACAACCCTGCACTACCCATTATAGCAGGCCTGGGCAATTATTTTGCCCCGGGGGCCAAATTTAGAGAAAAAAATGTGTCCGAACACTAATACAAAACCGCACAATAATGTCTGATTGAGTGCTAAAAACATTGTGACAGACCGCCTTAAAAAACTAAATTGAATGTTACAATTTTTTTTACTGAATGAGATACCCAGAATGTACATGAAAATAAAGAATGTGGGATTTACAATATTATCTATGGTCGATAAAACACTGAATATTGAGACATATGAACATCCCACCCATTCCCCATCGACATACCATACAATCAAACGAAATGGAAAAAACACAGCAAAATATGAATGTGAAGGTTAAAAAAAAAAACTCACCTAGAATCTGATATATCACTGAGCCTAAAAATCTCCTTCCGCATCTGTCCCTGACAATCGCATTTCAGGCTGGCCTCTGTGGAAACGCTCCCCACCCACACCGCTTGGTGCCCCGTCTGAGCTGCTGTGACTTATATTACCATAGTAACTAACTAGATTACCATAGTAACTAGTATAACATGCAAAAGCACATATTTATACCATTGAAGTACTTTATATAGTTCAAGACTTACGGTCATTTGAAAACATCACTGCACGTCATAATGGCAGCTACACTTTCCATCTTAAAGATCTAAAAAAAATATTTGGGAATGTCAGGCGGGCCAGATTGAAGAGTTTAACAGGCCGCATTTGGCCCCCGGGCCTTCATTTGCCTGGGTCTGCTTTAAAGTATGGTAGAATCGAGGTGGACCAGCCAGGACACCTCATGTTGAGTTAATGCTTGACAGAACCAAGAACTCTGACCCTTGACCTTAGCTGCCCGGTTTTGTTTAGTTTATATGACTATGCAGCTTTATTGTGCTCCAATGTAAAGAGACACTAAGTGTTAGTGTTTGATATCACAACCTTGCATTACCCACAACAGTGGGGAAGAATCCAGGCGGACCAGCCAGGACACCTCATGTTGAGTTAATGCTTGACAGTATCAGGAGATCTGACCCTTGACCTTAGTTGCCAAAATGTGGTTTTGTTTGGATTTGACCATGCAGATTTTTTTGTGCACAGTTGTAACAATGCATGGAGACACTAAGTAACAACTGCTTTAAAAAATGTTTTTTGGAACAGTGGCTTCTAACAGAGAGACTTGTGTTCCTCTGTTTGATATACAACCCTGGACTCACTCTATAGCACTACCGAGGATGTCGTAGTGGTTTGTGTTGTGGTTTGTGCAGCCCTTTGAGACACTGGTGATTTAGGGCTATATAAATAATCATTGATTGATTGATTAGTACTTTGATAGCTGACCCAAAAAATGGTTTTGTTTAGATTTGACCAGGCAGCTTCTCTTTGACCTTACTCATCAATGTTTTTTTTTAATCAGCTGACCAAGTTTACCTAATTTAAATTTTGCCTATAAAGTGACAATATGATGCACAAATAGCTTCAAAATCTTGATAATTACTTTGTAATAGTGAACAATTGAGTTGGTGTTGGTGCCATGGAATACCTTCTATGTAGTGGTTAAATTGAAGTGGACCAGCCAGGATGCCTCCTATTTTAGTGTTTTATCATGTGCAGGTACTATATAGCTCTGACCCTTGTCCTTGGCTGCCCTAAATAAAAAAGCAAAAAACAATGTTAGACCATAACGTAACTACATTGAGCTCTTTTTTTCCCTCTAAACATAGCCTGGTAAAAATATAAAGTAACAGTAGGTAACAGCTTTACAATGATTTTGATCTCACACTGGCCTGTAACAGGAAATTGTGTTTCTGTTTTATAGTGTGGTCAAAGTAGGTGGACCAGCCACCTCCCATGTTGACTTAGTGCTTTAACATATGCGGGTACAATGCCAAGAGATATGACCCTTGACCCTTAGCTACTCATGAAGTTTTTAATTTGCTGACCAAATAACATTATCATGCTTTTTTTTTTTTATTTTATTTTTTTTAAATACGAGTAGGTAATATTTGAGCCCCTAAAATCCGCTTCGAAATCTTACTTTTGTTTCATTAGTGTGTAAAAAGGTGTTTTTGTCATTGCTGTGCATTACCTTTGCAAAGTGATACGGACCAGCCAGAACACCTGCCATGTTGTGTTTTTACTAAGTTTAATATTTGTATTATTTTAAACTATTTGTTATTCCACAACTGTAAAGAAAGCCCCAAGACATACTAATTTAGATTATGGCTTTAAAGTCAGTTCTTCCTAAATCATACATTAACTTAATAATTCCCACTGGCAAATCCTTGAAATTCCACAGTTGTAACAAACGGGGATGAGCTGACCTTTAACCCCACACACCTGGACACAGTTCCTCATCAGTTCATCCATCACCTCTGAACAATGTATTATAATGCACTTTCTCTTTTTGCCTTGTCTAAACTTTTTTTGAAGCCTCTTTCTTTGCGCTGTCATCCAAATCTTAACATCAGACATGGAATTGATTAGCTGTACTCTCGACTCAATTGACAAAATCTTTTCGACGAGGAAAAGAGATTCTGGGGAGCCTGGCTACCCTGATAGAAACATTGCTGCGGGCTACGTGAGAGATTCCTGGGACAAATGGAGAATCATGTGCCTCTCAGTCCTTTCCATCGAGGACATGGAAGACATCTACCTATTTGGAACCATGATCGCGGGGTACCTGCGGATTGGGCTGGGCATTGCTCTGGTGTATCGTAAAATTCGTAAGACGATGGCAGCCACTCAAGGAGCCCAAAGGCTGTTCGTCGCAATGGAAGGTATGGGCCGGGCTGTGGGATCACAGTCTGGGGCGATTTCTGAACTGAATCGCAAGATGGATCACATCATAGAGAAGCTTGCAGAAAGGGAAACATTTACGAATAGAACAGACAAGCCATTGTAATGTCTGCTCGCGGAAAAACAAAAATCCTAATCTACGATTTTACTCCCTCGAAAGGCCTTGATGCAACAACAAGAGCAGGCTGTCCTGTAAACATCCCCGAAGACTCTCAAAGATGGACTCTTTTGACCTCCCTCCCTCTTTACGACACCTGGAAGTCGAACTTTGCTTGCATTGCATGCAGAACGGCCCCGGGCCTACGGACACAACACCACTACACCTAAAGACAAAGGGCGTATACACAAACACACTCCCCAGGCCTTCACCACTGCTTGAATCACCTTCGGGGTGATGGACGGCTGAGTAGCGCCTTAAAGCAGCAGGCCAGGCTCCAGTGCTCCAACTACCCTTCCCCCCCAACCCTGTTGCGAGTTGTTGTGATTACAATGGCAAATTAGGTTTTTTCCTTTGGACTCAGTCTGGACCACCTCCTGAGAGTCCAGCCTTTGACTAATATTTTTTTACTCTTCCCCCCTTTCCCAATATCCCTTTTTTCCCACCTTTTTTAAGGAATGCCGTAAGTGTCTGTTTCG
Organism: Nerophis ophidion; assembly: GCF_033978795.1. NCBI lineage: Eukaryota > Metazoa > Chordata > Actinopteri > Syngnathiformes > Syngnathidae > Nerophis > Nerophis ophidion. The sequence continues at coordinate 27,245,181 of NC_084634.1, forward strand.
TTGGCGGTCCTGTCTTGTCTCCCTGTAACGTATGTCTGCTGTTATTGGGATTGTGCCAAAAATGTAATTTCAGTTCTTATGGAATGGACAATAATAAAGCATCCTGACGTCCTCCTAATGTACTTGCTGCAATGCCACCTGCTGGCAGGTCGAGAGAATGCACCTGTGTAACTGCTGTCAGGTTGGGATTACGGGCCAGAATGGGCGTTCATGTGCAGGTGTTGGCGTCTATTTGTCTAACGGTGCAAGGACACACGTGCTCAAGGTGCTCGTTACTCGTCACGTCCGCACATTTGTTAGTCGTTAGCCACAAACCCCACCACCCCTCTTTTTTTTTTTTAACCTCTCGCCTTCCCTTTTCCAGGCCCTCCCTCATTTTCCATTTTCTTTGTTCTCCCTCCCCCTGACAGGACGTTTCTTCTGCAGCGGTTCAGTCTGCTCAGGCGGTGGGTGGGAGAGGATGAGAGGACTGAGCTCCAGTCTGAAAAAATACTTGCAGCTACTTGGGAATATTTCACTCACGTAAAGGTCGCTCTCACTTACAAGCCTTTTTTCCCCTTTTTTTCCCATGTTTTTTGGGGGCTTCTGCATGCAACTGGAAAATGAGTACTGACGCGTCAACTTGCTGACTCTTTGGCTCGTCCCATGCACTTGTTGAGCGGCGGGGGCAGTGACATCATCACCATCACAAGAGTCCAGCTGAGCCTCAGGCGTCTGCAACCATGAAAGGTAGGACAAACTTCAGTGCTTGCACTTTTTCACAAAAACCCTAATTGTGTTTCCCATACGTTCATTGATTTGTGGCGGCCCATTAACACCTTACAATGGGACTGTGTGTGAATGTCACTTTTTGTTCTAAACCCATCTTAACTCCGCTTCTTGACACACCTTGGTTTGCGAGAGAACGCGTTGCCCATTTAGCGAAAAAGTAAACAAAAGTGAAAAAACTCCCCTGTTTTCCTATACATTTGTTAGATTTGGCGCCCTCTCTCATAAGCACATTATAATGGGACTGTGTGCAGCTTGTTGTTCCAGATCTGTACAGTAGATGGTGTATTAATACAGATCAACTGGGGACGGCGTGGTGATTGTTGGGAGAGTGGTCCTGCCAGCAACCTGAGGGTTCCTGGTTCGATCCCCACCTTCTACCAACCTCGTCACATCCGTTCTGTCCTGGAGCAAGACACTTCACCCTTGCTCCTGATGGGTCAAGGTTAGGGCCTTGTATGGCAGCTCCCGCCATCAGTGGGTGAATGGGTGAATGTGGAAATAGTGTCAAAGCGCTTTGAGTACCTTGAAGGTAGAAAAGCGCTCCAGAAGTTTAGCCCATTTACCATAACTGACAATAAACTTGAACTCTCCTTAGCACACCTTGCTAGGTCTGGAAGAAAACGTCTTAGCGAAAAATCAAACAAGTGAAAAAACTCCTCGAGTTTCCTATGAATTTGTTAGATTTTGTGCTTCCTGTTACACCCTGGCTCATAACACATTATGATGGGACTGTGCGTGAATGTAGCCTGTGGTTACAAATCCTTAATAACTCTGCTTTTTAACAACTAAGTCTGCTAGAGCAGTGGTTCTCAAATGGGGGTACGCGTACCACTAGGGGTACTTGAAGGTATGCCAAGGGGTACGTGAGCTTTTTTTTAAATATTCTAAAAATAGCAACAATTCAAAAATCCTTTATAAATATATTCATTGAATAATACTTCAACAAAATATGAATGTAAGTTCATAAACTGTGAAAAGAAATGCAACAATGCAATATTCAGTTTTGACAGCTGGATTTTTTGTGGACATGTTCCATAAATATTGATGTTAAAGATTTATTTTTTTGTGAATAAATGTTTAGAATTAAGTTTATGAATCCAGATGGATCTCTATCACAATCCCCAAAGAGGGCACTTTAAGTGTGTAGAAATCTTTATTTATATTTGAATCACTTGTTTATTTTTCAACAAGTTTTTAGTTATTTTTATATTTTTTTCCAAATAGTTCAAGAAAGACCACTACAAATTAGCAATATTTTGCACTGTTTTACAATTTAATAAATCAGAAACTGATGACATAGTGCTGTATTTTACTTCTTTATCTCTTTTTTTCAACCAAAAATGCTTTGCTCTGATTAGGGGGTACTTGAATTAAAAAAATGTTCATCACTGAAAAAAGGTTGAGAACCACTGTGCTAGAGAATATATTGCCCACTTAGCGAAAAAGTAAACAAAAGTGAAAAAATGTCCCTATTTTCCTATACGTTTGTTAGATTTGGCGCCCATGCTCATAAACACATTATAATGGGACTGTGTTTGTTGTTCCAGATCTGTACAGTAGATTGCGTAATCCAACCACCCATCCATCCATTTTTTCCCGTTTATCCGAGGTCGGGTTGCGGGGGCAGCAGCCTAAGCAGGGAAGCCCAGACTTCTCCATCCATTTTTTTGAGCTCCTACTGGAGAATCTCGAGGCGTTACCAGGCCAGCCGGGAGACATAGTCTTCCCAACATGTCCTGGGTCTTCCCCGTGACCTCCTACCGGTCGGGTGGCGTAATAATACAGATCAACAGACAATAAACTTGAACCCCCCTTAGCACACCTAGCTAGGTCTTGTAGAAAACGTGTTGCCCACGTAGCGAAAAAGTAAACAAGTGAAAAAACTCCCCCATTATCCTACACATTTGTTAGATTTTGTGCTTCCTGTTTCGCCCTGGCTCATAAACACAACGGGACTGGCCTGTGGTTCCAAATCCTTTGTAACGCTGCTTCTTAACAACTAGGTCTGCTAGAGAATATATTGCCCACTCAGTGAAAAAGTGAATACAGGTGAAAAAGTTTCATATACAAATGTTAGATTTTGCGCTCCCTGTTGGACCCTAGCTTTTAAACACTTTATAATAGGACTGTGTGCAGCTTGTCATTCCAAATTTGTACAGTATATGGCATCATAATATGGAAAAATGTAGGTATTTAACTCCTTTTATTAACACGGGCGACATAGCTCGGTTGGTAGAGTGGCCATGCCAGCAACTTGAGAGTTCCGGGTTTGAGCCCTGCTTCTGCCCTCCTACTCACTGCCGTTGTGTCCTCGGTTTAAATGTAACTTATATATTGGGTTTCACTATGTAAAGCGCTTTGAGTCACTAGAGAAAAGCGCTATATAAATATAATTCACTTCACTTCAACCGACCAAGGCTACAAACACTCAACTAATTTTCTAAACATTTATTAGATTTGATGCGTTTTGTTGTGCCGTAGCTATCACAACATAAGGTATCATGACTCTATTTCTTGACAGGCATAGCACCCGGTCTGCCAGAGAGTAAGAAGACGCAGAACGAGGTGTCAATGTTGCCAACTTGTTGCTATTTTCTCAGAAAGAACCCTATTATTACCGATAAATCAAGCGTCTTTTCGGATACTTGCTTTTGTGACCTAAAAGAAAACACAAAAAAGTGAGTTTTGCTTTTCACGTTCGCTCGATTTTTGCCTCCCACAACATCAGTAAGATTTTAAAATTGGTCCCGTATTGTATGTAAGCCGTAAAACTGCTGCATCCGATCGGTTAGCAACAGTGATCCCTCTTGCCACATCTTGATATTCTCTGGCAGAGCAAATGCGTTAGGAAGCAGCGTTACATTGCCAATCTACTGTACGGAGTTGGAATGACAAGCTACACACAGTCCCAACATAATGTGTCAAATTGATAACACATTTTTAACAAAAAAGTCCTCAAACAACTTGTCTGTTTCCACGTCTGATTTTTTTTTTGCTTTAAAGTGTTTATTTAAACTCAATCCCTGAACTTCCCCGAAAGCCCTGACTCTGCGCTTTTCGACACTGACGTGTCAGAGAAACAAAGTGATTTATTTGTGAGCCTCTCGGGAATGTCCCGACTAAATGGAGGGTGCGATAAACGTGTGCTCATTTTAGGCTCACAGCATTTTTGTCATTATGTCATTACTGTCATCATTTTTAGTGACTTCATCACCTTCATAGAACTCCGACATAAAACTAACCACTTGCCAAATGAGACACACAAAAACACTTTTGAAAATTTATTATACAAACCCCGTTGCCATATGAGTTGGGAAATTGTGTTAGATGTAAATATAAACGGAATACAATGATTTGCAAATCCTTTTCAACCCATATTCAATTGAATGCACTACAAAGACAAGATATTTGATGTTCAAACTCATAAACTTTTTTTTTTTTTTTGCAAATAATAATTAACTTCGAATTTCCATGGCTGCAACACGTGCCAAAGTAGTTGGGAAAGGGCATGTTCACCACTGTGTTACATCGACTTTTCTTTTAACAACACTTAATAAACCTTTGGGAACGAAGGAGACACATTTCTGAAGCTTTTCAGGTGGAATTCTTTACCGTTCTTGTATTATGTACAGCTTAAGTTGTTCAACAGTCCGGGGTCTCCGTTGTGGTATTTTGGGCTTCATAATACGCCACACATTTTCAATGGGAGACAGGTCTGGACTACAGGCAAGCCAGTCTAGTATCCGCACTCTTTTACTATGAAGCTACGCTGTTGTAACAAGTGACTTGGCATTGTCTTGCTGAAATAAGCAGGGGCGTCCAGGATAACGTTGCTTGGATGACAGCATATGTTGTTCCAAAACCTGTATGTACCTTTCAGCATTAATGGTGCCTTCACATATGTGTAAGTTACCCATGCCTTGGGCACTAATACACCCTCATACCATCACAGATGCTGGCTTTTCAACTTTGCACCTAGAACACTCCTGATGGTTCTTTTCCTCTTTGGTCAGAAGGACACGACGGTCACCGTTTTTCCAAAAAACAATTTGAAATGTGGACTCGTCAGACCACAGAACACTTTTCCACTTTGCATCAGTCCATCTTAGCTGAGCTCGGGCCCAGCGAAGCCGGCAGCGTTTCTGGGTGTTGTTGATAAATGGCTTTGGCTTTCCATAGTAGTTTTAACTTGCACTTACAGATGAAGCGACAAACTGTAGTTACTGACAGTGGTTTTCTGAAGTGTTCCTGAGCCCATGTGGTGATATCCTTAACACTGATGTCGCTTTTTGATGCAGCACCGCCTGAGGGAACAAAGGTTCGCGCAGTGTTTTCTCCAGATTCTCTGAACCTTTTGATGGTATTACGGACCATAGATGGTGAAATTCCTAAATTTCTTGCAATAGCCCGTTGAGAAATGTTGTTCTTAAACTGTTTAACAATTTGCTCACGCATTTGTTCACAAAGTGGTGACTTTTGCCCCGTCCTTGTTTGTGAATGACTGAGCATTTCACGGAAGCTGCTTTTATACCCAATCATGGCGCCCACCTGTTCCCAATTATCCTGCACACCTGTGGGATGTTCCAACTAAGTGTTTGATGAGCATTCCTCAACTTTATCAGTATTTATTGCCACCTTTCCCAACTTCTTTGTCACGTGTTGCTGGCATCAAATTCTAAAGTTAATGATTATTTGCAAAAAAAAAGTGTCTATCTGTTTGAACATCAAATGTGTTGTATTTGTAGCATGTTCAACTGAATATGGGTTTAAAATTATTTGCAATTCATTGTATTCCGTTTATATTTACATCTCACACAATTTTCCAACTCATATGGAAACGGGGTTTGTATTTATTTTCATAATTGTACACATTTTTTTGAAATATATATGAAAATATAGATTTTTTTTTGGATAGCTCTAAAGAGGCAGGTGACTGTTTTAGGAGTGTGGGCCGCAGCTATTTTTTTTAACGGGCGGCACATTATAAAAATACTTAAAAAAAAAAAAAAAACTTAAAAATTGGAATAAAAGAGCAAACAGGTGAAATATAACGAGCGAAAGTTGCATTCTTCACTAATAACACAAGCTGCCATGCAGACTGTTTTTTTTTTCTTTAAAGCTGTCATTACTCACAAAATAATATTGAATCAAAATCAATGTTGTTATGATTTATTGACATATTCAAGGCTCAAATTAATTCACATAAAAAATTCCACTTTTAAATATTTTTGGGGAAAATATGCATTTTTTTTTGTGCATGAAACTAGCAAAAAAACATGAAAAATCTGCAGGTGGATCTGAAGTTGAGCCAGAGATTTAATGAGAAAAGGACAAAAAAAAAATGCATGACTTAGTTTGAATACTTTTTTGAGTGGGCCCCTTTTTGTATCCCTAAGAATTTTAGTGGGATTTTTTTTTTTTAAATGTCCTTGCTCCAAAAATAATAATGAATCAGTGTTGTTATAGATTATTGCGTTAAAGCTTGGGGCATCACGGTGAAAGAGGGGTTAGTGCGTCCGCCTCACAATACGAAGGTCCTGAGGGATTGAACATGCGGTTCAATCCTGGGCTCGGGATCTTTCTGTGTGGAGTTTGCATATTCTCCCCGTGACTGCGTGGGTTCCCTCCGGGTACTCCGGCTTCCTAGGTTGATTGGCAACACTAAATTGGCCCTAGTGTGTAAATGTGAATGTTGTCTGTCTATTTGTGTTTGCCCTGTGATGAGGTAGCGACTTGTCCAGGGTGTACCCAGCCATCCGCCCGATGGTAGCTGAGATAGGCTCCAGCGACCCCAAAGGGAATAAGCGGTAGGAAATGGATGGATGTAGTTAAAACTCCAATTATTTCACATCAAATGTTCCACTTTTGGAATGTTTTGTGTTTTTGCCATAAAAAACAAGGTTTTGACAAAGTGCATTCACAAAAATAAATAACTTTGCAAGAACCGATAGAGCTCAGGTTGATCAAGAGCAGTGGTTGTCAAACTGTGGTTTGTGCACCACTAGTGGTACACCACAAAATCACTTTGGGAAGAATGTTTTATTTTACTACTTTCCAAGTGTTACTGTTCAACCTGTGTGTAATTAAAATATTAATTATACTTTCAGCATCAAGAGTTGGAATTGGGGGTTAAGTCACCAGAAATGATTCCCGGGCGCGGCCACCGCTTTTGCTCACTGCTCCCCTCACAGCCCAGGGGGTGATCAAGGGTGACGGGTCAAATGCAGAGAATAGTTTCGCCACACCTTGTGTGTGGTAATCATTGGTACTTTAACTTTAAATAAAACCTCTGCCTAGTTTGTAATGAATAGTTAGGCCTACTGCACTGCTGTATTTTAATATTGGTCATAATAGTGGTACTTGGAAAGCCAAGGGTTTTCTGAGGTGGTGCTTGATGACTAAGTTTGAGAACCACTGACCTGTAGATTTTTAGTTTTAATGATGAAAAATATCAAAATGGCCTACTGTATTGATCTATAGCAGGGGTCGGCAACCTGCGGCTCTAGAGCTGCATGCGGCTCTTTGATCGCTCTGATTTGGCTCAGCTGCTAAATTGCTGGCCCCAAAGATTATTCCGGGAGGTTTCCATATTTTAGCGCCTCTCTCAGAAATCAAGGGATAACGTTCTCCAATATTTACCTGGACTTCAATACAAAGGGTGTACAGCGATGGCAATGCCTTTAACCTCCTCTACAACATGTGGTCACGCCCGCTTTTGCATCACCCGTATGTGTCGACTGGTCACATTTCATATTCAGTTTCTGTTAACACACGATAGTGACTGCAAGGCATGCTTGTTCAACAGCCATACAGGTTACACTGTGGGTTGTAATATAAACAACTTTAACACTCTTACTAATATGCGCCACACTGTGAACCCACACCAAACAAGAATGACAAACACATTTTGGGAGAACATCGGCACTGTAATACAACATAAACACAAAATAATAAATATCCTGAATCCCCTGCATCCCTACTCTTCCGGGCTAAATTATACACCCCGCAAGCACCAAACCCCGCCCCCCCCTCCCATCCCCGCCCACCTCAACCGACGCACAGAGGGAGGGGGAGGGGGGATTTGGTGCTAGCGGGGGTGTATAATGTATTACGGAAGAGTAGGGATGCAGGGGATTCTGGGTATTTGTTGTTTTTATGTTGTGTTACAGTGAGGATGCTCTCCCAAAATGTGTTTGTCATTCTTGTTTGGTGTGGGTTCACAGTATGGCGCATATTAGTAAGAGTGCTAAAGTTGTTTATATCACAACCCTCAGTGTAACCTGTATGGCTGTTGAACACGTATGCTTTGCAATCGTTGGTATGTGTTTGCAGAAGCCTCATGTGACTGGGCTAACAAGCTGATTGAACGTGTTGTAGAGGGCATTAAGGGCAGTACCTTCATAGGATGCCCGTATTGTTGTTAATCTAGGGAAATTCTGCAAACATTCGCAAGAATAGTTGATCTGACATTCGGTAGTCTCTCGGAATATTTGGGAGGGTTGGCAAGTGTGATGCATTCATATAAAACTCGCGGGCCCCACCATCATTAAATTTTCATATTAAGGTGTGGGCCGTGTGTCTGAGACTCCTGGTATATACATAGCACAAAGTTAAAAAAAAACTTAGTATGCAGTATTATTTCATTTTCAATTTCAAAATAGTTTTGTGGCTCCCATTGTTTTCTTTATTTTGTGAAACGGGTCAAAATGGCTCTTTGAGTGGTAAAGGTTGCCGACCCCTGATCTATAGGCTTTTTGACATGAGAATCTATGGAGCAGGACATCTGTTTCCATTTCCTGTTTTTATTGTAACCATGACAACCCAACCACCTAGTCTCCCAGTGCCGAGCCACATGTTTTGTCTATGCTTCACCAGGACATGTCATCAGGAGAATACCTGCTGATTGTTTTTTCAGTGGTCCAGCACAGGTGCTCATCACCGACTAATTATAGCTGCTTCGGCATGTTTGGATTGGACACAAGCGAACACATACCAATCACACACACGTGGACTCAGCCACATGATGGCCACGCGGCAAAAGGAGGCCAGGAACGTGTGCGCTGGGTTTCTAAAGGGCGGTGTGGAATTGGTGGGTCCAAAACAAAATCCGCTGCCTCATACATTCCTTTCTGGGGGATTGCATGATGGACAGGTGCACCGTTTTTGCAAGGCATGGGGAAAGAGTGAGCAAAGTACACGACTCAACACAGAACAACCTGAGGCATTTAGCTGCTCAACTGCAGAGAGTAACAGGTTTCAATAGTGCAATAGTGGTATGGTCTTGGTGAATACCTGATTACAGCTATATTTTGAGTCTGTTTGGGTTAGTAACGTTTACATTTTTGTGGACCTAAGCAAGATTTCAGTTTTCAATATTATGTATCATCATCGGCGGTCACTTGAACGAGTATGACAATCCTCCTGGTAGGGGTGTATCCCTTTATGAAAGATGCCTGTGCGTGACTTAGTTTAACGTGGGGAGACTGGTGCACAGACAGTCACCACATTATCCTTGACAGAATCTGGTCAGGGTACAGTGGCATAGAGTCCAAGACGACAGGGGACCCTATTCTGCTGCAGCCTTCCTCTGACATCGCAGCCGTTGTGGTAGTTCTTAAAGGGAAACATTATCACAATTTCAGAAGGGTTAAAACCAATAAAAATCAGTTCCCAGTGGCTTATTTTATTTTTCAAAGATTTTTTCAAAATTTTACCCATCATGGAATATCGCGAAAAAAGGCTTTAAAGTGCCTGATTTTCGCTATCTGTAAATTCACCTGTCCATTTTCCTGTGACGTCACATAGTGATGCCAATACAAACAAAGATGGCGGATAGAACAGCAAGATATAGCGACATTAGCTCGGATTCATACTCGGATTTCAGCGGCTTAAGCGACTCAACAGATTACGCATGTATTGAAACGGATGGTTGGAGTGTAGAGGCAGATAGCGAAAACAAAATTGAAGAAAAAACTGAAGCTATTGAGCGAATAGCTATTGAAGCTATTCGGCGATCGCTTTCTAACCAACAATTGCATCTTTTGACCACTGGAGCAACTTAAATCTGTCGATTGGTAAGTGTTTGTTTGGCATTAAATGTGGGTGGAGGGACAGGCTGGATGCAATAATAGCTACAAATGTACATACAGCTAGCCTAAATAGCATGTTAGCATCGATTAGCTGGCAGTCATGCCGTGACCAAATATGTCTGATTAGCACATAAGTCAATAACATCAACAAAACTCACCTTTGTGATTTCGTTGACTTTATCGTTGGAAATGCATCTTCTTTGAGTGTCGCAGGATATCCACACATTCTTGCCATTTCTGCCATGTTAGCATCGATTAGCAAGCCGTGCTAATCGATGCACACTCCACGTAAGTCAACTTGAATCCGTCCCTGTTCGTGTTGTTACACCATCCGACAACACACCAACGAGGCATGATGTCTCCAAGGTACGGAAAACAGTCGAAAAAACGGAAAATAACAGAGCTGATTTGACTTGGTGTGTGTAATGTGTTCCCATTGTAACGTCACGGGTGAAAGGTCATCGCTCTGACAGTGAACAATTGAAAGGCGTTTAAATCGCCAAATTCATCCTTTGAGTTCGGAAATCGGTTAAAAAAACATATGGTCTTTTTTCTGCAACATCAAGGTATATATTGACGCTTACATTGGTCTGGTGATAATGTTCGCCTTTAAATATACTCTCTTCCGCCTGCTCCGCCGTTGAAGTCTTCACCGTATCCGTGGCTAGGGGGCAGTCAGGTACTAAGCCTCTGCCAAGTGCCACCTAACAGTAGTAAAGGGGTTAACCTCCAAGTGCCCCAAGACCCCATAGAGGAGCTTCCACTGCCGGATGCACTTTGAGGTCATGCCCAGGACACAATATTATGTAACGAGCTATAGGGCTGACTGCCAGAGAGTATTGTAATGCACTTCCAATTTGCGGCTTATAAAGCAGTGTTATTTTATGTCTAATGGGCTCTTCATAATCTTCAAACTAGTATTTAGAAAGTCATAAACAGGGTTTTTTATGTTTCAGCTATGAAAATATTAAATTCTTATTTCCTACTTCACACCGGAACTAATTAACAGTGATAAATAAGAGTTTACTGCAAAGGCGTCAAACTTAAGGCCCAGGCCCGCCACCTCATTATGTGGCCTGCAAAAACCTTAAAAGAAGTGTCAAAGTACGTTTTCTTTTCTTACTTAATGTATTCTTTATTTCTGTTTTGACAGAATACAAATAGATAGATAGATAGATAGATAGTACTTTATTGATTCCTTCAGGAGAGTTCCTTGAGGAAAATAAAAAATTCCAGCAGCAGTGTACAGAGTTGAGATCAGTCAAACAGTAAAAAGTAAATAATGGGGTTATAATAGAAACAAAATAGAAAAATATTACAGTAAGAATAAAAATAAAAAGCAACAATGAGAATTAAAATATAACAGTAATATAAGAATATAACAAGAGAAACTAGGCAAAATGCACGTACTCCATGCAGTGGCGTAAATTTTAAACTTTAATTATATCTAGTAATGTAACAAATATATTTTTTTGAATAATTTATTTAAATGTGTAGGAATTCAGGTTGGAAAGTACTTATGTTTGAGTCGGTCATAAGAAGTTTAATTATGTAATTTTAGTTATATAATTGTATGAATTCTGGTTGGAATGTTGTTATAAATATGCACTATTATTTTTGTGTTTCCTAATAATGCAACAACTTATCGTACATTACAATTTTTTTTTGTTAAAATTAAAAAAAATATTTGATTTTGATTTCAAAGTGAGTTGTCCACAAAATTGTATGCAGTAAAAATGACAATAGATTTTATATAAAATAAATAAAAACTGTAAAATAATTTTATCGTTAAAAACAAACAAGTGGTGTAGCGTTTTTTCCATAAACACTTCAGTCATGGATTGTAAAAACAACCATAGGTTTTACTGTATAAAAAGGGCTGCTCAGTGACCAGAATTTTAACGTAAAAAACCCAACATTTTCCCATTTTTAGTAAACCACACATCGTAAATTATACAATGAAATTTGGCAACTGAGATCCTGTCTACATAGTAGACATATAATGATCAAATGCAATTGTACATTTTGATATCACGGAGCAAATCTTAATATATTCATTTATTACTCGCTGTTACAAGCAGCAGCCAGAACTGCGATGAAAAGGAGTTTGACAGCCCTGATTTATTCTTGGCAACCAGAAGTGAATTTGATTGTGTGAGCGTGTGTGTGCATGACAAGCAATAAAAGTGCAGTTCAAGTACATTTATGATTAGATATTCAATCAATTAATGATTATTTATATAGCCCTAAATCACTAGTGTCTCAAAGGGCTCCACAAACCACAACGACATCCTTAGTAGAGCCCACATAAGGGCAAGGAAAACTCACACCCAGTGGGACGTCGGTGCCAATGATGACTATGAGAAAGCTTGGAGAGGACCCCCCCCACCCCCCCACCCCCCGCCCCCCTCTAGGGGAACCGAAAGAAATGGATATTAAGATAATTTCTTGCATTATTAGGAAACACACAAGTTCATTATAATAACTACATTTCAACCTAAATTCATACAATTATAACTAACATTACATAATTAAACTTCTTATGATTGACTTAAACATAAGTACTTTCCAACCTTAATTCATAGACATTTATACATTTGTTACATTACTAGATATAATTAAAGTTTGAATTTTATGCAATTGCATTCTGTCAAAACAAATAAAGAATACATTTAATAAGAAAAGAAAAGGTATTTTGACACTTCTTTTAAGGCTTTTGAAGGCCACATAATGAGGTGGCGGGCCTGGGCCTTGAGTTTGACACCTGTGCAGTAAACTCTTGTTCATCACTGTTAATTGGTTCCAGTATGAAGTATGACTTATGAATATTAATATTAAGAAATAATGTATAATCTTACAAGATATGTAAATAATTGTAATTACTATAAATAATCATATATGAACAATGAATAAAAAATACTACATTGATAACACAAATTCAGTTTAAAATAAAATGTTTAGTAATGTGTTTAAATTCCAATAAAGTTTCTGTATTAAAGTGTAATAAATAGGTTGATAGCTCCAAGTGGAAAAGAAAAGTGTTCCATTGCTCTTACCGCAGCAAAGGCCATTCAAAACTGCTATACTACTATGGCATTATTTGAAAAAAATAAATAAAACACAATAAAGGGGCAGAAAAAAAAAACAAAAGTTCTTTAGACATTATCTCTTCCGGGAAAAGGTTAGGCTACAAGCTAAACTTAAATAGTACGGTCGTTTCAGAAATACATCTGTAAATCTGTCATGAGGAAGGCGAGCAAAGCGATGCTAAATTGTGCGATTATCTTAGATTAGATTAGATTAGATAGTACTTTATTTATTCCGTCAGGAGAGTTCCTTCAGGAAAATTACAATTTTCAAGCACAATCCCATTCAAGATCAGACAAACATTTACAGGGAGACAGAACAGGATCGCTGACGGGTCTGCCGGCTTCCAGCGCCCCTTACAAAAAAGATGAGATACAGGTAAACAGGGGAGGGGGGAGGGGGGGGGGGGGGGGGGGGGGGGAAGAATAGAAGATTAAAATAAAATATTAAAAAATCGGTCTTAGCCTGGGCCCTGGAGTGGGGGTGCAGACTGAGCCAAGGGGGGGGGAAAAAAAAGAAACAACAACAACTCATAGCCATAGTAACACATCCCTCTTCCATGTGTGTAAGAGGGAAACATCAAACATCAAAGAACACAGAGGACATTAAAGACATTAAAGCAGCAGATACAAGCAGACACTTCTACATACAGCTATGAATAAAAAGTAAAAGAAACATATCCACTGTGGTGACCTCTGCGGTGTTCCACGCCATCGTCCGCTGGGGTGGAGGAGCATGGCCAGAGACAGAAGCAGACCCAACAAAGCAACCAAGACAGCCGACTCCACTCTCAGCCAGTGTCCAGTCCGCATGAATGAGCGAGGATGGGCTTTTGAATGGACACGGCCGTGTTGCTGCTCAACCAAACAAAAACTATTACAGAGGACATGTTGAGTCACCGCTGAATAAAAGTGTCGTAAATTGTATCCATGAGGTCAGTTAGTCCATCAAAGTAAAAGAAGGGAAACACCTGCAGAGCACATGGTCTTCATAATCCTGTGGCCCCCCTAGTGGTTGTGGCTTAAACAAACCGCCTTAATGTGTTTATGCCAGGGGCCGGCCCGGCACGCACACTATCATAAATAATGTCAGGATTCCGCGTGGGGTACAATGTGTTGGTCGACTGCCATCCATTAGTGTTTACGTTGTCTTCGCTTTATTTCAATGTGGGTGGAAAAAGTGCACGTTTGCAGGCCTCAGTAGGAAACATGAGAGGATGTTGTCACGCCCTTTGACCTCACGGGCGCTGTAAAGCTAACCTGGCTTGTTACGTGCCGCAGACCGCATGCCAGAAAAACATGTGGGAGGCTCTTAAAATATAAATCCAATTTCACTGCGCAGCCCCAATAAAAGGACCTCGCAAATGCTCGTCTAAATAGAGAAACAACTTGTAAACATTTACAGTTGAGAAAGCCTTCCAGTCCGAAGGCATCTAAATCATCAACACCTTTCGACCAGACAAGTCCAGTAAGTCCTGCTTTGGTTTCCAACTCGCCCTGTCGAGTTCAAAGTCGTGATTGTGCGTCGTCACGAGTTACTTGAATTGAGCCCATAACCTCCCAGGAAGAAGAGCCACAAACACCACATCATCCTGTCACTGCTTTGTGCTGCCTCACAGACCACTACGCTGTGTCGGACATGTCGGCGCTGAGGAAGTGGAACTTCTAGATCAGTGGTTCTCAACCTTTTTTCAGCGATGTACCCCGTGTGAACATTTTTTTTAATTCAAGTACCCCCTAATCAGAGCAAAGCATTTTTGGTTGAAAAAAAGAGATAAAGAAGTCAAATACAGCACCATGTCATCAGTTTCTGATTTATTAAATTGTAGAACTGTGCAAAATATTGCTCATTTGTAGTGGTCTTTCTTGAACTATTTGGAAAAAAGAATATACACAAATAACTAAAAGCTTGTTGAAAAATAAACAAGTGATTCAATTATACAAACCCTGTTTCCATATAAGTTGGGAAATTGTGTTAGATGTAAATATAAACGGAATAAAATGATTTGCAAATCCTTTTCAACCCATATTCAATTGAATGCACTACAAAGACAAATATTTCATGTTCAAACTAATAAACTTTATTTTTATTTTTCTTTTTTTTGCAAATAACATATGGGCTTCACGGTGGCAGAGGGGTTAGTGCGTCTGCCTCACAATACGAAGTTCCTGCAGTCCTGGGTTCAAATCCAGGCTCGGGATCTTTCTGTGTGGAGTTTGCATGTTCTCCCCGTGAATGCGTGGGTTCCCTCCGGGTACTCCGGCTTCTTCCCACTTCCAAAGACATGCACCTGGGGATAGGTTGATTGCCAACACTAAATTGGCCCTACTGTGTGAATGTGCTTGTGAATGTTGTCTGTCTATCTGTGTTGGCCCTGCGATGAGGTGGCGACTTGTCCAGGGTGTACCCCGCCTTCCGCCCGATTGTAGCTGAGATAGGCGCCAGCGCCCCCCGCGGCCCCAAAAGGGAATAAGCGGTAGAAAATGGATGGATGGATGGATACAGCACTATGTCATCAGTTTCTGATTTATTAAATTGTATAACAGTGCAAAATATTGCTCATTTGTCGCGGTCTTTCTTGAACTATTTGGAAAAAAAGATATAAAAATAACTAAACACTTGTTGAAAAATAAACAAGTGATTCAATTATAAATACATATTTCTACACATAGAAGTAATCATCAACTTAAAGTGCCCTCTTTGGGGATTGTAATAGAGATCCATCTGGATTCATCAACTTAATTCTAAACATTTCTTCACAAAAAAAGAAATCTTTAACATCAATATTTATGGAACATGTCCACAAAAATCTAACTGTCAACAATGAATATTACATTGTTGTATTTTTTTTTCACAGTTTGTGAACTTACATTCATATTTTGTTGAAGTATTATTCAATAAATATATTTATAAAGGATTTTTGAATTGTTGCTATTTTTTAAAAATCTCACGTACCCCTTGGCATACCTTCAAAATACCCCCAGGGGTACACGTACCCCCATTTGAGAACCACTGTTCTAGATGATCTTCTAGTGAGGTTTAAAGTCGTATGGAATGTTCCTCAAGCTGCTTGCACATGCGTCCGACCTTGATATTTTCAGTAGGTGGGCTCCACGATTGCAGGAACAGCATCTGGACCACACGCCCACTTAAAAAAAAAATAAAAATGGACCACACGCCCACTTAAAAAAAAAAAAAAAAAAAAAAAAAAAAAAAAAAAGTACAACTTTTTCGCGGGATGTCAATGTACGGTAGAAGAACACAATGTTTGCTGGTAAACTCTCATGGAATATCCTATGAAGGAACAATACGCACATGTTTAAAAAAATAATGCACTTTGTGACTTCAATAATAAATATGGCAGTGCCATGTTGGCATTTTTTTCCATAACTTGAGTTGATTTATTTTGGAAAACCTTGTTACATTGTTTAATGCATCCAGCGGGGCATCGCAACAAAATTAGGCATAATAATGTGTTAATTCCTCGACTGTATATATCGGTATCGGTTGATGTCGAAATCGGTAATTAAGAGTTGGACAATATCGGAATATCGAATGTCAGGAAAAAAGCCATTATCGGACATCTGTAATATATATATATATATATATATATATATATATATATATATACATATATATATATATATATATATATTTGACACAATGCAAATCAATAATCACTAAACTCAAGAAAAAAAGTACAGCATATTAACTCCATGTTGAAATAACTGCGGCCGGAGTCACGTAATTACACAATTAAGCCGAATCCGCTGATGAACACAAAATAATATCAGGGAACTTGACATAAATGACCGAATTGCTGTTCCTGTGAGGAGATGGAACATTTGTTAATCAGACCCGAAAGACGTCCTAAACTAAACGATGTCAAGATGGTCACTTGAAACAGCAACTAAACTCCGAAAGTGAAGCTAGCAAGAACAAGCCACACTCCCACAACACATCTCATATGCGTGTGTCGTTGCCCACGACAACATGGATGTAACATTAATGTACAAACAGGAAGGACACCAGCCGCAACTTGAGAGTATCACAGTACATATTGGAAGTCATGTTTCCCTCAATGAACCACAGCTCCGGCAGCACTCATGCATCCGGAGACCACAGTGCATGACTCGTGAAAAGACACAAAAATCCTTAAGTAGACAGTAGTAGCTGTAAACTGACTACTCTAAAGTTATGTTTGCATAGTATCGTCCATTGAGAAGAGGTAGAGTAATACAATTGGTTGCTGCAATGTCCTCACTTTACTAATATTGCCAACAAGTGGATTACAATCATTTGTAATCATTTTGCTATTTGTAAATATTACTCGGTGGCCTTGTGGTTAGTGTCTGCCTTGAGATCGGTAGGTCGTGAGTTCAAACCCTTGACCGAGTCATATCAAAGTCTATAAAAATGGGACCCATTACCTCCCTGCTTGGCACTCAGCATCAAGGGTTGGAATTGGGGGTTAAATCACCAAAAAATTATTCCCGGATGCAACCACCGCTGCTGCTCACTGCTCGCCTCACCTCCCAGGGTATGATCAAGGCGATGAGTCGAATGCAGAGGACAAATTTCACCACACCTAGTGTGTGTGTGACAATCATTGGTACTTTAAAGGCCTACTGAAACCCACTACTACCGACCACGCGGTCTGATAGTTTATATATCAATAATGAAATATTAACATTGCAACACATGCCAATACGGCCTTTTTAGTTTACTAAATTGCAATTTAAATTTCCCGCAAGTTTCTTGTTGAAAACGTCGCGGAATGATGACGCGTGCGCGTGACGTCACGGACTGTCAGGAAATATTAGCGCTGAACCACTAGTGGCTAAAAGTCGTCTTCTTTAATCACATAATTGCACAGTATTTTGGACATCTGTGTTGCTGAATCTTTTGCAATTTGTTCATTTAATAATGGAGACTATAAAGAACAATGCTGTTGGTGGAAAGCGGTGGATTGCAGCTGTGTTTAGCACCGAGACACAGCCGTGGTTTCTTCGTTTGTTGTGAAGCAGAGCGGTCAAGGGAACATGTTTTCTCCACGTCAACCAGCATGATTTTGGATGGGAAAATTGTGATATATATCTTACCGGAGACATCATTAGCTTATTCGTCATCCTGCAGCAGCTGTCAAAAAAGGCAGCTGTGAGCTTGGCCTCTCGGCTTCTCTCTGAGACACTGCGTGTTCACCGCAGCCATCCGACCTCGAGGTATGCCCTTACAATCTTTACAATCTCACTAAAACACTATTAAAACAATAAGCAGATAAGGGATCTTCCAGAATTATCCTAGTAAGTGTGTCTAATTACATCTGAAACGCTCACACTGCCGCTGCCCGGAGCCGTCGATTTGTGATTATTTTTTTATTATTTTTTTTTTTTCTAGTCCTTCACCATTTAATATCCTAATTCACGAATCTTTCACCCTCGCTCAAATTAATGGGGAAATTGTTGCTTTCTGGGTCCGAATTGCTCTTACTGCTGGTGGCTCCCATTATAAACAATGTGAATATGTGTGGAGCCCTGCAACTTGTGACATCACACGCACATACTTCCGGTAAAGGCAGGGCTTTTCTATTAGCGACCAAAAGTTGCGAACTTTATCGTCGATGTTCTCTACTAAATCCTTTCAGCAAAAATATGGCAATATCACGAAATGATCAAGTATGACACATAGAATGGACCTGCTATTCCCGTTTAAATAAGAAAATCTCATTTCAGTACGCCTTTAACTACAAAGAAAGGTTAGAGGTCACTCAATTCGCCCTCAAATTTGGCAGATGTGTTTTCTACCGTTTATGTCCACAAAAAAACTGATTGAAGGAAATCTTGTCAACGGAGATGTGAGGCGATTTGGAATGATTAACACAAAGAGAGCAGTAAAAAATGAACAGCAAAAAAAAAATGTAACGCTTTGATGTGGTTTGTCTCTTTCACGCGTCTTATTCCCATCAGGCTGATTCGGTTTATTCTGGATCTTAGATGTGCAACAAGGCCAAATAGGAAATGTCTTATTTTATTAGGATTTTCAAGCAGACATTTTCCAGCCCTTGTGGTAAACCCTTGAGACACGTTTTACCTCCAAATTATGCACTTGTTTTGCTCACCATCCAGTTTTCCATCAGACTTCTTATATAAGTCCATACTGTAGTCCTGACCTTTGCCTCGGTGCTGCACTGAACATATAGCATTAGTAGGAACAGGGACAGTTGCAAATAAACAACAGAAATGTGAAACATAAACTCAGAAAATTATGTGGGGGGATCAGAAGAAAGCTGATTGGCTGCCAGGGAGGAGGAAGATGGGGCTGGTGAAGTTTCCAGCACAGGTGAAACTATTATTCCACCAGGGGTGTCCAAAATGTATCCTCCCAGGGCCGCATACTGAAAAGTCCAAAGTATGGATAGGCCATTTTGATATTTTTGTATTATTAAAAAAAACAAACTAAAAACAAATATATATGAATTAAAAACTAGCTTTGTGTAAGCTATGTGTTACAGAGGAGTGTATTATTAATTACATTCCAATTTTTTACTCCTTTTTTTTTCTCCTAAATGTTTCTTGTTGTTATTCCACCTGTATAATATAATAATCATAATAACAACATTACAATTGTGTAACTGCACAACTTACTGTATCAAATTCTGGATGTGCAAAAATAATAATGTTCTGTTAAACATCTACCAGTTATTATTGTCCATAAATTAGTGTTTTTATTTCTTAATGAGCAAACTAACACATTTTATATTCTAATATTTTAGTTCATAAATGTCTAAACTTTTTCCACTAAAGGCTGCATAATGAAGAGTCAAAGTATGCAACGGCCATTTCATATTTTGTTATTAAAAATATGTATGTATGTGTGTGTGTGTGTATATATATATATGTATATATAAGTATATATATGTATGTACAGTATGTATATGTATGTACAGTATATATATGTATGTACAGTATGTGTATATATATGTATATACATGTATATATATGTGTATATATGTATGTATATATGTATGTATATATGTATGTATGTATGTATGTATGTATATATGTATGTATGTATGTATATATATATGTATGTATATATGTATGTATATATGTATGTATGTAGGTATATATGTATGTATGTATGTATATATATATGTATATATGTATGTATGTGTGTATGTATGTATGTATATATGTATGTGTATATATATGTATGTATGTATATATATGTATTTATATTAGGGCTGGGCAACGATTAAACATTTTAATCGAAGTTGATCGCACTATTTCTCCGATTAATCGCGATTAACTGCATTGTATACGCAAAGCCCAATAATGAATTCAAATGTAGTGTGTAATGCACCTTTATTGGAATATTCTCCCACATGAACAAAAGCGCCAGAACATTTGTTGTGCAAACACAATTTAAATCAGTCCTTGTTAAACAGTAGCAGTTAAATAGCATATTTTATGAAAATCAACTCAAAAAATGTAAATACAAACATTTAAGCTTATTGCCACTGCCAGGGTATTTAAGTTATCCTGTTTGTTATGGAAAATAAATATAATATACATACAAATCTCTGAGCCACAATCATAACATCTGAACAGGCAATTTCAGAAACATTTTTTTTATCAGGGTCTTATGTTTAAAAAACCTATATTATAGGTAGTGGGCTGTTTTAGGGAATTTTTGATCAAATTATCCGTAGTAGCAATATTAATAATGTTGTGTTTATTATGCGTAGTGCACTTAAAATAATTATGACCATATCTAGGAATTGTTATGATGGGAATTTTCCGATTGTTTGCTTGGTGCTTTGATAAACTGCACGCATATACATGGTACTATTTGAGATGTTATTAGCCAGGGAAAAAAATAACTACCCTACCCAGCATGCAACAGGAGTGACGAGCATGCGCGGTAGCCCGGTATAGGTTGTGTGTCGCCATGACGGCATCTTGTATGTTGTGATATGCACGCTCTGAAAGCAAACGTTAAGAACTCAGCCAACACTCCTCGTCTGCATTATTCATGAATAGACAGACAACACAAATACTCCGCTGCTTCACAGGCCGCTGGATGTAGCCGGCAAAGTATTCCCATGCTAGCTAGCCGGTCTAGCAAGCACGCGTCATTCAGTCCAAAACGGCCCGACCCATCCACATTCAGAATTGTCTGGCGGTCGTAACTGATCCCGGAGTGACCACGCTGTAAGCCAGCCATGAAATTTGCAGAATTGTCCGGTATTTTTGCCAAATATTCCATCTTTACCAAGAGCCCCTCGACGCCGAAGTACATCCGGGAGATGCCATCTTGTTAAGAAAAGGTGTTAACAAAATAAAAGCATGTAAACAACATACGCAAATGTGCGATAAAATAATTGTCGACGTTAATAGATTGATGAGTTAACGCGTAATTAACGCATTAATTTGCCCACCCCTAATTTATATATATATGTATGTATATATGTATGTATGTATATATATATATATGTATGTATATATATATGTATATATACATGCGTATATATATGTGTACATATATATGTATATATTTATATATATGTATATTTAGCTTTTTTCATCACATTATGATTTTTTGCAGTTTTAGTCTTACATTTTAACTGTTTGCTTTTTTTTTCTTCGACAATATGCTGCGGGCCAAATAAAATCGGTCTGCGGGCCGCACTTTGGACACCGTAGTGTTGTCCAAAGCTGGACACGGACCCTGAAGAAAAATAATAATAAAAAAAAAAACAATGAAACTAGACTAAAAAGTACTTATGAAACATGTTGTTGTTTTCTTTGAGGTGTCTCTTTATATTAAAGATGGCCGTGTAACATGAAGCCTATATGTTTATGTTACAATTACAAGCCAATTTGACGGATAAACTATCTGCTGTTTTAAAAAAGGCGGAACAGATTTTGAGCGCTTCCACATGCTTTGGCTGTTTAGGTGCGACTCTGCTGCACGGCTGTGTTGTTGTGCTGCTGTCAGCCCTGTTCTTAGTGTGTGTGTCTGCGTGTGTGTGTGTGTGTGTGCGTGCGTGTGTGTGTGTGTTCGTTGGACGGCGCCGCTTCCTCAGTAACGAGTCAGGCGAGGACTTTTTTTTCTTCTTTTTTTTTCCACGGGGAGAAATGAAAACAAGAGGAGAGCATAAGGAAAGGAGAAAAGATGGTGGGAAGGTTTGGACAAGCAGGCAAATATTTGAGGGCGGATACTGATTTGGGGATATTTCATGATACTTTCAAATTGGTAGGGAAAGTCCTAAGAATGGTAAGAATTCTGCACCCCAGGGTCATGGAGGATTAAAACTGGAACCTTGTGAATTCTAGAAACCACTTTAAGAGCTGTTAATGATACAAGGATAACTTCACCAAGCTGATTTAAAGCACTTATTTTAATGCCAATAAGGAGAACAGTGTCTCTGTAATTACCATGGCACCCCCAAATAGACTAGACATTATAATATTAGTGGACCAGCCAGGACACCTTTTGTACAGCCTACACTATATAGTCGTGTATATGCTGTGTTTACCACTAATTGCTATCTACTGTCAACAATGATGTATGGTAATTCATGTTTCCAGGACACAAACGTGTCATTTATTAAAGTCAGGGTAAGAAGATGTGGGTGTTCATTCCCGAATGACTTCCTCTGTGGTATTTTACTTCAAAAGAGTGTGGATAGTAGAAGCTTTTGAATGACTCTTGTTCGCTATTGGATCATTAACTTCACTTTGACAACCTAATTCAAAGCACTACTGTGCAACTGTTTACCTTAAAAAATAACATGATGTCATTTAATGGTGCACAGCTTTGTAATGAGGACCATCGCCATGGTGACCCAAGGTCAACGTTAAGTAACGGACCAGCCGGTATGAAATAGACACGAAATAGCAGACCATTAATGTGTTACATGAATCTATTCACCTACCCCATTTAAAGCAACAATAAGTGATAATAATTTTAAAAAATAAAGCAATGATTGGCCCTGGTGTGTGAATGTTGTCTTGTCTATCTGTGTTGGCCCTGTGATGAGGTGGTGACTTGTCCAGGGTGTACGCCGCCTTCCGCCCAAATGCAGCAGTGATCAGCTCCAGCGACCACCTTTGACCCCAAAAGGGATAAGCGGTAGAAAGATGGATGGATGGATGGATAAAAGATTAACTTTGCTTTTTTGCGAAATACAACCGGGTTTAATAAAAAAATAACTTTAAGAATGAAAAGACTTAACTTTGCTTTGTTGCAACCTGATTTAAAGCCACAACAAGTAACTATTTTCCCTCAAGCAAAAAAATATACCGGTACACTTTTAATGGCATACTTCTTTTTAATAATTGGACTGACTACTTGAAAAGTTCAAGTTAAAGTACCAATGATTATCACACACACACTAGGTTTGGCGAATCTATTCTCTGCATTTGACCCATCCCCCTTGACCACCCCCTGAGAGGTGAGGGGAGCAGTGGGCAGCAGCATTGGCTGCGCCCGGGAATCATTTATGGTGATTTAACCCCCAATTCCAACCCGTGATGCTGAGTGCCAAGCAGGGAGGTAATGGGTACCATTTTTTTAGTCTTTGGTATGACTCGGCCGAGGTCTGAACTCACAACCTACCGATCTCAGGGCAAACACTCTAACCACTATGCAAGTGGCCTACATTATTAATGAACCAGCCAGGATACCATTTACACTGCATATATTTGAAATTTTTTATGTTACTGGTCCTTCAAATAAGGTAACGTTAGCGCTAAAAGGATAGTTAAGACGTTTCATTTACTAACAAACTCGTGTGGTGAATACAAATTGGCAGTGGTAAAAATGCTAAAGCTAGTGCTAACACAACATGAGTGGTGTCCTGGCTGTTCCACCAACATGACAGATGACAAGCGTGGTCACTCTGTTCTCCTTATTGGTCAAATTTATCCAAATGACTTTAAAGGCCTACTGAAATTAGATGTTCTTATTTAAACGTGGATACCAAGTCCATTCTATGTGTCATACTTGATTATTTTGAGGTATTGCCATATATTTGCTCAAAGGATTTAGTAGAGAACATTGACGATAAAGTTCGCAACTTTTGGTCGCTAATAAAAAAGCCTTGCCTTTACTGGAAGTCGCAGACGATGACGTCACCGGTGTGAGGGCTCCTCACGTCCTCACATTGTTTATAATGAGAGCCTCCAACAAAAAGAGCTATTCGGACCGAGAAAACGACAATTTCGCCATTAATTTGAGCGAGGGTGAAAGATTCGTTGTTGAGGTTATTGACAGCGAAGGACTAGAAAAAAAAAAAAAAAAAAGTAAAAAAAAAAAAGGCGATTGCATTGGGAGCGATTCAGATGTTTTTAGACACATTTACTAGGATAATTCTGGTAAATCCCTTATCTTTCTATTGTGTTGCTAGTGTTTTAGTGAGTTAAATAGTACCTGATAGTCAGAGGGGTGTGTCCACGGGTGTGTTGACGCCAGTGTCTAAGGGAAGTCACGGCAGCTGCATGGACGGCGCAGGCTCTGCAGATCACCGGTAAGAGGCGACTTTTTACCACAATTTTGTCACCGAAACCCGCCGGTTGACAAGTGGTCGGGAATCATGTTCGCTTGACCGCTCTGATCCATAGTAAAGCTTCACTTCCGGGAATTTTAAACAAGGAAACACCGTGTGTTTGTGTGGCTAAAGCTTCCCAACTCCATCTTTCTACTTTGACTTCTCCATTAATAATTGAACAAATTGCAAATGATTCAGCAACACAGATGTCCAAAATACTGTGTAATTGCGCGATGAAAAGAGACGACTTTTAGCCGCATGTGGTGCTGCGCTAATATGTCCCCTTCAACTCGAGACGTCACGCGCACGCGTCATCATTCCGCGACGTTTTCATCAAGAAACTCTGCGGGAAATTTAAAATTGTAATTTAGTAAACTAAAAACGCTGTATTGGCATGTGTTGCAATGTTAATATTTCATCATTGATGTATAAAGTATCAGACTGCGTGGTCGGTAGTAGTGGGTTTCAGTAGGCCTTTAAAGTTTATGGTCCAACATTTACTTGCTGTGGCTTTATTTTTCTGTTTTTTGTTTTGATTTTTCCTCATTTTTTTTTTTTTTTTTTCATCTTTTCTGATGATGATGATGATGATGATTATTTCCCAGATGTGACCGCAGCTGCAAGTAATGTTGCATCATTGAATGCAGGTCACGCTGTCCATCATTTTCTTTCTCGTGCAACGTTGCACGCAGGGAAGAAAAATGGTCTGAAAAAGGATATTTCCAGGCCAAAAAAATCGTCGTCATTATCAGACATTGTTTGCAGCTGGAACGAGTCACAGCATTTTTCTCTCTTCATCAAGGGGCCAACGTATTTTTCAAATCATCGAGGCTCAACTGTTCCGACGTAGTTTATTACACTGTACACTTTTTGGCTAACCAAATGGAATAACAGGGAAATATTGTGCTTTAAAGTTTTACTACTTAATATAAAATGAATAAAAGACAACACCAACCCCAAATAATCTATGAGTCAGTGCTGTAAGGATTATGTGACATCATCTTGGAAAAGTTGAAAAAAAAAGCACATTTACAACTGTATGACCATATGCACAGTTACGAAAAAAAAAAAAGTGTTTGCATGCTTTTTAAAAAGCATATTGATTTGAATATGATGCTATACAAATGTATCTCTTTTTAAAAATGGAAAATTACAATAAATATATATCCTGTGTTCATTTGATGACGGAGCCATTTTTTATGTTTGCTAACTTGCACTCTCTGAGTCACTTTTATGCGTGAGTGACAGGAAGAGAAGCTCTGACTCACTTGGCCAAAACATTATTTAATGCAGGAGTGTCAAACTCCTTTTAGATGGGGGGCCACATGGAGAAAAATCTACTCCCAAGTGGGTCGGACTGGTTAAATCACATCTTGTTAACTTAACATCAAGACAACTTCAGAGTGTTTGCTTTGTTTAAAAATAGAACAAGCACAATTCTGAAAGTGTACAAATTATAATGTTGTAGTTTTTTTACACTTACATCAATGCATCCATCCACTTTCTACCGCTTATTCCCTTTTGGGGTTGTGGGGGGCGCTGGTGCCTAGACTTACATGTTGCGGTTAATAGTATTATATCTTTTACTTGTCGTTATTAGGGATGTCCGATAATATCGGGCTGCCAATTATATCGGCTGATAAATGCTTTAAAATGTAATATCTGAAATTATTGGTTTCAAAATGTAAAATTTATGACTTTTAAAAACGCCACTGTGTACATAGTCGTAGGGAGAAGTACAGAGCGCCAATAAACCTTAAAGGCACTGCCTTTGCGTGCCAGCCCAATCACATAATATCTGCGGCATTTCACACACACACAAGTATATGCAACGCATACTTGATCAACAGCCAAACAGGTCACGCTGAGGGTGGCCGTATAAACAACTTTAACACTGTTACAAATATGCGCCACACTGTGAACCCACACCAAACAAGAATGACAAACCCATTTCGGGAGAACATCTGCACTGTAACACAACATAAACACAGCAGAACAAATACCCAGAATCCCATGTATCCCTAATTATTCCTAGGGTACATTATACACCCCTGCTACCACCAACCCTCCTCCGTGCGTCGGTTGAGGGGGGCGGGGTTTGGTGGTGCTAGCAGGGGTCACATGCTACATGTGACCGGCCGACACCCAGATAGCCTCGTGTGAAGGCGGGCGCGACGATATGTTTTAGAGCAGGGGTCGGGAACCTTTTTGGCTGGAAGAGCCATACAAGCCAAATCTTGTTAAAAGTATTTCTGAGAGCCATATATATATATATATATGTATATATATATATATATATATATATATATATATATATATATATATATATATATATATATATATATATATATATATATATATATATATGTATATATATATATATATATATATATATATATGTATATATATATATATATATATGTATATATATATATATATATATATATATATATAT
This sequence comes from Nerophis ophidion, assembly GCF_033978795.1. NCBI lineage: Eukaryota > Metazoa > Chordata > Actinopteri > Syngnathiformes > Syngnathidae > Nerophis > Nerophis ophidion. The sequence goes on from NC_084634.1 coordinate 27,272,137, forward strand.
ATGTATATATATATATATATATATTTTAACACTGAATACAACTATGTGCGTGCATTTTTAACAAAGACCAACATTTTTTGAGTATAATAAGTCCCTTATTCTTTTTAATAACAATGTGACTCTGAGGCTAACCAACAATAAATAAAACACTTTTTTACCATTAATGCAACTTCTTGAACAGGTGCGGTAGAAACCGGGTGGATGGATGAAAATGCATGAGAATGTTTTATATTATGAACGTTATTTTTGACACTGTGATTACCATCGGAGTTATTCATTACTTATTGTGTTAAGCAATATCAGCTAAGATTTATCTGGGAGCCAGTCATCAAAAGAGCCACATCTGGCTCTAGAGCCATAGGTTCCCTACCCCTGTTTTAGAGAATGTAAAAGCATTGTCACCACAACACGCCATCAAAATAGTTATGCGGGTGAAAACCGGAGAATGTTAGCCCAGGGATATTTCTAGGAAAGGCACTGAAATCCAGACAACCTCCCCGAAAAATCTTGAGGGTCGGCAAGTATGCAGCTGAGCCACATCAGAGTGATCAAAGAGCCGCAAGCGGCTCCGGAGCCACGGGTTGCCGACCCCTGATCTACAAAGATACACAGAATTGCTATTGTGACATCATTGGACACATTTACAAGAGCCGTGTCTTTCATTCAAAAATTCGGCTCATTTTTTTATTTAGCCATCTTGCGGGCCTGATCCGGCCCGCGGGCCGTACGTTTGACACCCCTGATTTAATGGCTCCAGTTTGCATGTAGAAATCAAGTTTCTCCTGGATTTCCCCAGCTTTGTTGTTTCGTTTGGCGCGGGCTAAAAATGCGCTGATATGCGATGCTTTTTGCAAAATGTTGTCAGAAGTTGTTAAAGTTGAAGTACACTCGTCGGTTGCTTCACTAGCCCCTGCCTCATCTCAGGGTAGGACACCCACTACCGCAGAAAGGGGGGATCCAGACCCCCAACCCTGGTTCAAAGCCTGCACTGCAAAAAGTCAGTGTTCAAAAACAAGGGGAAAAAAATAGAAAAATGAGGGGTATTTTATTTGAACTAAGCCAAATTATCACCAATAGAACACAAAAATGTGGCTTGTCAAGACTTTCCAAAACAAGTAAAATTAGCTGACTTCAATGAACCCAAATATGTCATGTCTTGGTGATCATGTTTAGTTTGGCTATGTTTCTCTTTGGTTTTTGGATTTTGTCAGTTCCTGATTTTTCACTCCCTGCTTTGTTTCCACGACAACCCGTTAGTTTTCACCTGTCCTCATGTCACGGCACCAGATTTATTTGGACTCATGCACCTGTTGTCAATCACCACATTACAATTCAAGCCAGTAGTTGGCAGGCAGTCAGGCTGGCGACGTCACCCCCCACATACCCTTGTTATTCATGCTGATGATCCATGCTGCTCTTTTCTCATTCCAAGTAAGTTTTCTTCATTCATGCCATAGTTTGCAAGTTTTGTTTTATGTCCGTTGTTCCCCGCCTTTTGCGCGCCTTTAATTTTCACCTTTTGATAAAATAAATTAAAAGATGTCATTACCTTCACGTCGTGTCCGGTTCAGTCGCTTTGCACCATGGGAAAACAAACCCCATCATAGACCCCGTTCTGATACAAAATACCTTAAAATAAGTATATTGTAACTCTTAACAACTGTACTACTATACGAGTACGTATTTTCTATTGTTTCATTGAAAACACGAGTTGAGTTTATACCAAAAAGTTATATTTTGGTTTCATCTGACCACATGACATTCTCCCAATCCTCTGCTGTATCATCCATGTATCCATTTTGGTATAAACTCAACTCATCGTGTTTGGAGGAAGAAGAATACTGAGTTGCATCCCAAGAACACCATACCTACTGTGAAGCATGGAGGTGGAAACATCATGCTTTGGGGCTGTTTTTCTGCTAAGGGGACAGGACGATTGATCCGTGTTAAGGAAAGAATGAATGGGGCCATGTATCGTGAGATTTTGAGCCAAAACCTCCTTCCATCAGTGAGAGCTTTGAATGGTTGACCAAATACTTATTTTCCACCATAATTTACAAATGAATAATTTAAAATTCCTACGATGTGAGTTCCTGGATTTTTTTTCACATTCTGTCTCTCACAGTTGAAGTGTACCTATGATGAAAACTACAGACCTCTGTCATCATTTTAAGTGGGAGAACTTGCACAATCGGTGGCTGACTAAATACTTTTTTGCCCCACTGTATCTACATAATCCTGCAGGGAAGCTCATTTAGGGCAAAACAAGCTTATGAGATCGTTTCGGCCCCACGGCCTTTAGTCATTCGCTTTACCAGATAAAACTGCATCCTCAAGCCTGCTGTCCTGGGGGACATTTCGGAAGGAACCAGCTACTAAATGGTTCGATTAGTCTTTGGCCCCTATACCCAGGTCCTACGACCCATTTGCACGTTAGGACCGCTGCGGGCCTCTACCAGAGTTTCCCCTGGTGTGACGTTAGAAGGGGATTTAATTTAATAACATTGCATCAGCTTGTGATTTTATGAATGGTATTATTAATGTTTTAGGTGGCCTATGTAACCTTTATCCCCTAAAACAACAAATTAGGAATGCTCAGATCAGGGTTTTAATGCTGCCCATTCCGATATCATCCATGAGTGAGATCGGCCGATACCAATACCAATCAAATGTATAAACTAAAAAATATTTTATTTTTTTAAGGTGAGTGCTATTGACTGTTTAACTATCCATCCATCCATCTTCTTCCGCTTATCCGAGATCGGGTCGCGGGGGCAGCAGCCTAAGCAGGGAAGCCCATACTGCCCTCTCCCAACTTAGTCCAGCTCAACCTGGGGGATCCTGAGGCGTTCCCAGGCCAGCCGGGAGACATAGTCTTCCTAACGTGTCCTGGGTTTTCCCCGTGGCTTCCTACCTGTCGGACGTGCCCGAAACACCTCCCTAGGGAGGCATTTGTGTGGCATCCTGATCAGATTCCTGAACCACCTCATCTGGCTCCTCTCGATGTGGAGGAGCAGCGGCTTTACTTTGAGCTCCTCCCGGATGGCAGAGCTTCTCACCCTATCTCTAAGGGAGAGCCCCGCCACCCGGCGGAGGAAACTCATTTCGGCCGCTTGTACCCGTGATCTTGTCCTTTCGGTCAGACCCCAAAGCTCATGACCATAGGTGAGGATGGGAACGTAGATCGACCGGTAAATTGAGAGCTTTGCCTTCCAGCTCAGCTCCTTCTTCACCACAACGGATCGATACAGCGTCCGCATTACTGAAGACGCCGCACCGATCCGCCGGTGGACCTCACGATCCACTCTTCCCTCACTCGTGAACAAGACTCCGAGGTACTTGAACTCCTCCACTTGGGGCAGGGTCTCCTCCACAACCCGGAGATGGCATTCCACCCTTTTCGGGGGGAGAACCATGGACTCGGACTTGGAGGTGCTGATTCTCATTCCGGTCGCTTCACACTCGACTGCGAACCGATCCAGTGAGAGCTGAAGATCCCGGCCAGATGAAGCCATCAGGACCACATCATCTGCAAAAAGCAGAGACCTAATCCTGCAGCCACCAAACCAGATCCCTTCAACGCCTTGACTGCGCCTAGAAATTCTGTCCATAAAAGTTATGAACAGAATCAGTGACAAAGGGCAGCCTTGGCGGTGTCCAACACTCACTGGAAACGTGTCCGACTTGTGGAGTTATGTACTCAACAAAAACAAGGTAAAAAATAACTGAAAACATGTTTTATATTCTAGTTTTTTCAAAAAAGCTCTGATTACTTTTTCGCACATTCTTGACATTCTCTCGATGGGCTTCAAAAGGTAGTCACCTGAAATGGTTTTCACTTCACAGGTGGCCTTGAAGCTCATCAAGAGAATGCCCAGATTGTGCAAAACAGTAATCAGAGCAAAGGGTGGCTATTTTGAAGAAACTCGTTTTCAGTTATTTCACCTTTTTATTTGTTAAGTACATAACTCCACATGTGTTCGTTCATAGTTTTGATGCCATCCATCCATTTTTTACCGCTTGTCCCTTTTGGGGGTCGCGGGGGGTGTTGGAGCCTATCTCAGCTGCATTCGGGCAGAAGGCGGCTTACAGTCTGAACAAGTCGCCACCTCATCGCAGTAGTTTTGATGCCTTCAGTGACAATCTACAATGTAAATAGTCATGAAAATAAAGAACACGCATTAAATGAGGACAAGGGGGGGGGTCACATTTTGGCCTGTACTGTACATAGACCCAATTTCCACAATGCCCACATGTACTACTTGACTGTATTACATAATCATACATTAGCTGCATGATGACCACACACCAACATCTTCGCAGGCCTCCCGAGTACTTTTTGTTACCAGAATCATGCAGTATGTGTGTGTATTACAGCACATGTGCAGCATAATCCTCCCTGCCTGCACATTCGTAGGTATTGCACTACAGGGCAGCTGCTTTTGGTGATTTATAGAACTTTTTAATAATTAAAATAAATAAATAAAAGTTATTGATGGCTTCTTTCTTTACAAAAAAACATCTGCATTATGTCTTTTTTTTCTTGGCAGACAACTACGGAGGATACGAGAACCAGCTTTTTAAAGGTAATGGCCTTGCTGTCAACAGTCCAGTCATAAATAGGATACTGTACATACAGTATGGTAAAGTCAGCAATGGTAAACTTCGCTGACCTTGCTCGCATGGATCACTTTTTTTCCCCCACTTGTGTTTTGCAGAGGAGGAGCTCAATGGCGAGGAGGAGGAAATACCGCCGTTCAGAGGTAAACGCACAAAAGTGTCATTATTATTCGCAGGTGTACATTTGCTTATTAAAAATACGCGGCGTGTGTTTAGGTCGCACGAGAGGTGGCTGCGTGAGGTGCCAGCAGAGCAATTCCCTCCAACTGGCCGTCAAAGTCCTCGCGGCATTTGTTGCATTCCTCGTCATCACTGTCACGGTGCTGGCCTCACTCGGTGAGTTCCTGTATGTAATTCCTAAAGTAGCCTAAAATAAAATGGACTGATATCACACGAGGGGGTGGGGGAAGAAGCTGATGGCTTCAATGTGGATTTTTATTGTAGTCCTTGAGTGCGCTTTCTAACTGGCCGCAGATGGACCAAATGTTTCTACCTGACAGCTGCGCTGTTCCAGCAGATGTTTTAAACATCTCACTCTTTATTGCCTGGGAGAGTTGTGAAACATTCACTATCACTCAAGCATCTCGGCGAGTGAAGCTAGGAGCTCACAAAGATTAGACTTAGTCTTCCTTTTTGTTGTCATTCAAATTTGAACTTTACGGTACAGATAAGAACAACATTTTGTTGCGTTAGCTCATGATAATGCAGGATATAAAACGCAGATAGAAATAGATTACTGTACAGATAAATATGTTGCATGTTTGCATATGCATTCAGGTTTACGGATGTATGTTATATTGTCTTTATATTCCAGCCAGTTAATCTGTTTTTGGGGGGAATTGAGGGGATTATTACGATGCGTTCAAGAGTCTCACGGGCTGAGGGAAGAAGCTGTTACAGAACTTAAATTTTCTGCTTCATAGGCTGCTCAACCTCTTACTAAATGAGACCTGGGCAAACTAAGGCCCGGAGTGTTAAGGTCTTGGTCAAGTGGGGGTGACCCCAGGATGCAGAGACGGGAGACAAGGTGGGATTACAAAAAATTAAAACATTTAATTAGACGAAAAGGGATAGATAAGAGCTATTGGGCAGAAACGCACACCATGTAATTAGGACAAAATAGGTTTCTTCGAGGTCGGCGGGTGAAAGAGCCAGGGCACACTGAGCAAGGCAAGAGTCCAAAACAAGAAATCCATTTACCTCAGGGAGACTAGAAAATAAACACACAAGAGGTTAAGGAATTCAGGACAAAGTAGTGAAAACGTACCGGGACTGGTGAAGCAGGTGCATGCACGAGTTGAGTTCGGGATACAATAACCGGCGAGGCCAATCTGTCGGTGATGAGCCTAAATACTGCCAGGTTAATTGAGAGCAGGTGTGCTACAATGTCCGCCCCTTGTCGAGGATGAAACAATGATAACACAGCTGCAGAAAAAGGAGAAGGCAGGATAAAACGAAAACACAACACAGGGGCCATATGCGGCCCGTTGAGCTTTTCAATCTGGCCCGCCGGACATTCCCAAATAATTTTTTTAGATCTTTAAGATGGAAAGTGTAGCTGCCATTATGATGTGCACTCATGTTTTCTAACGACCGTATATCTTCAACGATACAAAGTATTTCAATGGTTGGAATCTGCACTTATGGATGATATACCAGTTACTATGGTCATCTAATTAGTTACTATGGCAATATAATTAGTTACTACGGTAATGTAAGTCACTGCAGCTCAGACGAGGCACCAAGCAGTGTGGGTGGGGAGTGTTTCCACAGGATATTTTCACAACAAAGTTCTAAAGCTTAGTGATGTATCAGATATATCAGATTGTAGGTGGGTTTATTTTGTACCCTTCGTGTTCATATTTCACTTTTTTTTGCGTTTCACTTGATTGTAAAATGTGTCGATGGAAAGGGGGTGTGACGTTCATATTTTGACAATATTCAGTGTTTTATCCTGCATAGAAAAATGTAAAATTCCATTATGTTTTTTTAAGGCGGTCTGTCATAATGTTTTTAGCATTCAGTCAGACATTATTGTGAGGTTTTGTATTAGTGTTCATAAAAATAGATATACCGGCCCCCCAGACACATTTATTTCTGTAAATGTGGCCCCCAAGTCAAAACAATTGCCCAGGCCTGTTCTAGATGGATTCAAATATAACAATTAGGAGAGAAAAACATGTTTCTTATCGTAGTAGATACAGCAGGGGTGGCCAAACTTTGGCTCGCGGACGCGCGTTCTTAAACTGGCCCCAACATTCACTATATTGCCAAAAGTATTTGGCCACTTCCTCTTACTTGCAAACCTTGAGACCTCCGAATTCGGGAGATGGGTGGAGGGCTTTGAGGTGGGCGGAGTTGGGGGGTGGGGTTTGGTGGTAGCGGAGGTGTATATTGTAGTGTTCTGGAAGAGTTAGTGCTGCAAGGGGTTCTGGGTATTTGTTCTGTTGTGTTACGGTGCGGATGTTCTCCCGAAATGTGTTTGTAATTCTTGTTTGGTGTGGGTTCATAGTGTGGCGCATATTTGTAACAGTGTAAAAGTTTTTTATACGGTCACCCTCAGTGTGACCTGTGTGGCCATTTTTATGTAGGAGAAGCGGATGTGACGACAGGTTGTAGAGGATGCTCCCGATATTGTTGTGCGGGTGGAAATCGGGAGAATGGTATCCCCTGGAGATTTTCGTGAGGAGCACTGAAATTTGGGTGTCTCCCAGGAAAATCGGGAGTGTTTGCAAGTATGCACCTACCTTTACTCACATATGAACTTGAAGTGCCATCCCATGGAATTGTCAAAAATGTTTTGGTATCCTGGAGCATTCAAAGTTCACTTCACTGGAACTAAGGGGCCACGCCCAACTCCAGAAAAAAAACTCCACACCATATTTCCTCCTCTTCCTAATTTCACACTCGGCACAATGCAGTCCAAAATGTAGCCTTCTCCTGGCAACATCCAAACCCAGACTGCTCCATCGGATTGCCAGATGGAAAAGTGTGATTCATCACTCCAGAGAATGCGTATCCACTGGTCTAGAGTCCAATGGCGACGTGCTTTACGCCATAGCATCCCACGCTTTGCATTGGACTTGGTGATGTATGGCTTAGATCAGCTGCTCGGCCATGGAAACCCAGTCCATGAAACTCTCTGCGTACTGTACGTGGGCTAATTGGAAGGTCACATGAAGTTCGGAGCTCTGTAGCAACTGACTGTGCAGAAAGTCTTTGCACTATGTCAGTATACGTGCACTATGTCAGTATACGTGGCCTACCACTTGGTGGAGGACTTGCTGTTGTTCCCAAACTCTTCACTTTTCTTCTAACAAAATTGACTTTGGAATATTTAGGAGCGAGGAAATTTCACGACTGGATTTGTTGCACAGGTGGCATCCTATGACAGTTCCACACTGGAAATCACTGGGAGCGGCCCATTCTTTCACAAATGTTTGTAGAAACAGTCTCCATGCCTGAGTGCTTGATTTTATACACCGGGCCAAGTGATTAGGACACCTGATTCTCATCATTTGGATGGGTGGCCAAATACTTTTGGCAGTATAGTGCATGTTGATAATATTAAAGTTAATCTAAATGACTTTTTTCTTCTGGCCACAGTGACTAATGTCAGCTATGACCATGTGCTTCACATTACTGCATAACAACACAGCATCTTTTTATATGTGGCTAACCAAACAACCTTTCCCTCACATGGTGCAAACACATCAAAACACACAAATAAAGTTGACATAAATCCACTGAAGTATGTGGACTTTATGAAAAACATCAAAGTAGCACACGCAGTAAAAAATTGCACCCGGCATGTGAAGTGAAATCCGTATTTTAAACACTAATTTTCGCCTCAAAATGTCACTTCAGAGTTTTTTTTTTAATGAAATATAAATAGAAATAGGAACGCTCGCCTTCGCCGCAGGTACTTTCTGTTCTTCTTGCCTAAACGCCGCACTGAGTTGCAGAACTGGGAGATGACCAGGAACACCCAAACCTTTGCTGCTAATCATATTTGGAGGATTACTGTTAGTTTTGAACCAGTTGTAGTTCTAGAGCAGGGTTCGGCAACCCAAAATATTGAACGAGCCATATTGGACCAATAATACAAAAAAAAAAAAAAAAAACTGTCTGGAGCCGCAAAAAATAAAAAGCCGTACAAAAGTGTTATAATGAAGGCAACACATGACATATGTGTCTATATTAGCCTACTATCAAAATGACTGTCGCAGGCTGACACAAATCTTGATTGACAGAAATGTTGAAATACAATATTTATTCTACCCATTTTTACAACATTGGTAAACATTAGTAAAACAGAGGCTTCTCAGAGGGTGGGATAACGTTTAGATATTACTGGCTTAGAATGGCCAATGGTCCAAGTTAAAGAAAATGGCGGGCTGTCTCCTTCAAATGGATTTAGAACAATCTATGCAAGCTGAAATGCAGGCAATATTACATAAATATAATATGTCATTAGAAATGCAGATATAAATTAAATAGACAGAGGACATAGGAAATTCAATGATTCATAATGATGCAATATGTACATAAAGCCAGCCTAAATAGTATGTTAGCATTGATTAGCTTGAAGTCATGCACTGACCACATATGCCTGATTAGCACTCCATACACACCATAAATAGTTTGGTGGACAAAATGAGACAAAAAACGAGTGGCGTAAAACAAGAAAGTTGTACATGTAAACAAACTGGTGAGTTCAAGGACTGCCAAAAATAGTAGGACAAAACGGCACTCGCCAAATACTCTCATTAGAAAAGTATGTTTAATATAAATAGTGGGATTGTCCTCCTGGAGAAACCCTATTAAAACAAAAAAATATATATTTTTTTCCCCATCTTTTTCTATTTTCATACATTTTTGAAAAGCTCCAGGGAGCCACTAAGGAGGTGCTAAAGAGAGAGCCGCATGTTGCAGACCCCTATTCTAGAGCATTGGTGTCAAACGTCCAGCCCAGGTTTTATCCGATAAGTATAAAAATTAGCAGAAATTGTTGAAGTGAAGTGAATATTTTATATAGCGCTTTTCTCTAGTGACTCAAAGCGCTTTACATAGTGAAAACCCAATATCTAAGTTACATTTAAACCAGTGTGGGTGGCACTGGGAGCAGGTGGGTAAAGTGTCTTGCCCAAGGACACAACGGCAGTGACTAGAATGGCGGAGGCGGGGATCGAACCTGGAACCCTCAAGTTGTTCTACAAACCGAGCTATACCGCCCCATTTTTCCATGAAAGAAACAGCTGTTCTAAATGTGTCCACTAGATGTCACAATAGCAATTTTTTGCATCTTTGTAGATGATGCTACATATGTACAAAATAAACCACATGTTAGTGCACCAGTCGAGAAAAATGAGCAGACTACATAAATAACGTTCTGTAATTTGCTTTTGATATTATTTTTCTATCTTGATAGATTGAAAATGAACACCAATGAGTTGACTGATGAACATTATCACATCAGTCATTCAGAAAGTATAAAAAATTGACAAAGATAGAATACTATTAACCGCAACATGTGTTGCACAAAACAAAAATACCGTTAAGTTTCGGTGTTGATTCCCAGGTTTTGGTACCTTATCGGTGAACGGAACCCATCCCTACATGTGCCCCACAAACGACAACAATCTTCCGCCGTTCTGTATCCGTGCTGATCAAGTGTTTACCCAGTAACAACAACAATACTGCGCATATCTGAGGATTAGTACACCAAAGCACTTGATCCAGCGACTACAAGGAGAGATTTCACATGATGGTGTAGAATATCCGTAAAAAGCAGGTGGTGTCCACAACACATGTGGATACATTTATTCTGGCTTGCAGAGCCGCGTCAATCCCCCGAGTCAGCAGTTATGATGCGGAAAATGCCTCAAAAAAAAAAAAAAAAAAATACACGTAATATAAACTCAAACACTCCCTGGGGAAAGTTGTGGGGGGTTCAGGACATGAGCAGCTGAATAAACTTTCTCTCATCAGTGATTAAGTGGAATTTGTCGGATAATTGAATTACAGTTTCATGTCAGGACTAAAATTACCTTCATGTAATTCAGTGTTTTCAAATAGTGGGTCGGGATCCCCTGCGTGGTTGTGAGCAGTAGGATAATTTTTCTTTATTCGGGTCTACACTCTGCTATTCATGTTAGAACGACACAGACGCCCGCAGCTAGGTGGCAGCAGTGCTCGATCTGATCAGCAGACTTCCCGTTCTACCTAGTAGAAGCAGTAAGCAGGGTTGGAATTTGCTGCGGCAACTGCGGCAAAAGCCGCGACCGCCCTCGTCACTTATTGTAAGCCCTAAAATATTGACCAGCATTTGTTGACTTTTTATTTGTTAATTTTAGAGGGATGTAACAGTAAACGGTATACTGATAATTCACAATGAAAGTCCAGAAGGTTAGTAATACCCTCTATTTTTTTAATTACCGAAAAAAAACGTCATTTAATAATGGATTATAGGCAACACGAAGTCAGCCGACTTTTGACTCGATAATCATGGACGTGGACGTTGCTCGGGAGAGTTCCCCTCGGAGTAAACGGAGTCTAACGCTTGGTTTAACATAATTTTCCCTCGCTTCCCGCCATACGTTTAACAGCGCACTGCTGTGTTTAGATGGAGACAGGTGTGGACAATATTGGAGACAGACGCACTGTATAGCTCGGCTAGTAGAGCGGCCGTGCCAGCAACTTGAGGGTTGCAGGTTCGATCCCCGCTTCCCTCATCCAAGTCACTGCCGTTGTGTCCTTGGGCAAGACACTTTACCCACCTGCTCCCAGTGCCACCCACACTGGTTTAGATGTAACTTAGATATTGGGTTTTCACTATGTAAAGCGCTTTGAGTCACTAGAGAAAAGCGCTATATAAACATAATTCATTTCATTTCACTTGTCCCAACACTAGAAGTATACAGTGAAGGAGAAAACTATTTGATGTTTTTCAGCAGGCAATTTGTAGTAAATGCTGTCAAAACTTCTTTAAGTTCTTTAGTTTGTTTACTAGAATGTTCACTCGTCCTTTATTTAACTGCAAACTGTATCAGTGTTCAAATAACATTAATACTAGCTGAAAATGTTTCGTCATCTCATCGAACTGAACGAAGGCTGTGAAGATTGTGTATTCGACGTGAGAGGTATCGCTCGTCTGTATTTTGGTTGGCCAAACTGTTGTACTGAACCAAAGAGAAGAACAGAGCTGGTTTATTAGACTTCACCTTCATTAGCTCAAATGCTTTGCATTTTACTTTAATATCAAAAAGTAAGTACGTTTTTATACATATTTTTTTTCATGTCACAAAGTTATCACTTCAAAAAGCATTCATGTGACACCTCATTTTGTTAATGTGTTATTGTGTATAGTTAATTCTTATGACATATTTCTGCATATTTTGTCATAATGGATTTGTCCCTGATACAGCGTCTATATGTACATATACATTTCCATAACTTTAAAAAAGAAATAATTAAAAGGAAATACCTTCCTCTATCGAAATGCAAAAATAGAGATAAAGGCATCATGTAATGACAAAAAGCTGATAAGTTTATATTAATAATGAATAAAAAACAGTTTTATATATATATATATATATATATATATATATATATATATATATATGTGTGTACATGTGTATATATATATATATATATATGTGTGTACATGTGTGTATATATATATATATATGTGTGTACATGTGTATATATATATATATATATGTACATGTATATATATATATATATGTACATGTATATATATATATATATGTACATGTATATATATATATGTACATGTATATATATATATATATATATGTGTATATATATGTATATATATATGTGTGTGTATATATATATATATATATATAACACGAACAGCTTTAGAACAACATTTCTCAACGGGCTATTGCTAGGAATTTATGGATTTTACCATCTACGGTGTGTAAAATCAACAAAAGGTTCACAGAATCTGGAGTAATCACTGCACGTAAGGGATGATATTACGGCCATTTGATCCCTGAGGTGGTACTGCATCAAAAACCGACATCAGTGTGTAAAGGATATCACCACATGGGCTCAGGAACACTTCATAAAACCACTGTCAGTAACTACAGTTGGTCGCTACATCTGTAAGTGCAAGTTAAAACTATTTTGCAAAGCAAAACCCGTTTATCAACAACACCCAGAAACACAGACGGCTTCGCTGGGCCCGAGATCATCTATGATGGACTGATGCAAAGTGGAAAAGTGTTATGTGGTCTGCCGAGTCCAAATTTCTAATTATATTTGGAAACTGTGGACGTGGTGTCCTCTGGAACAAAGAGGAAAAAAACCATCCGGATTGTTCTCGGCACAAAGTTGAAAAGCCAGCATGTGTGATGGTATGGGGGTGTATTAGTGCCCAAGGCATGGGTAACTTACACATCTTTGAAGGCACCATTAATGCTGAAAGGTCCACACAGATTTTGGAGCAACTTATGCTGCCATCCAAGCAACGTTATCATGGACGCCCCTGCTTATTTCAGCAAGACAATGCCAAGCCACGTGTTACAACAGCGGGACTTTGTAGTAAAAGAGTGCGGATACTTTCCTGGCCAGCCTGCAGTCCAGACCTGTCTCCCATCGAAAATGTGTGGCGCATTATGAAGCTTAAAATACAACAGCGGAGACCCTGGACTGTTGAACGACTGAAGCTCTACATAAAACAAGAATGGGAAAGAATTCCACTTTCAAAGCTTTAACAATTAGTTTCCTCAGTTCCAAAACGTTTGAGTGTTGTTAAAAGAAAAGGTGATGTAACACAGTGGTGAACATGCCCTTTCCTAACTACTTTGGCACGTGTTGCAGCCATGAAATTGTAAGTGAATTATTATTTGCAAAAAAAAAATAGTTTCTTATTTTGAACATCAAATATCTTATCTTGGTAGTGCATTCAACTGAATATGGGTTGAAAAGGACTTGCAAATCATTGTATTCAGTTTATATTTACATCTAACACAATTTCCCAACTCATATGGAAACAGGGTTTATAAAGATATATATATATATATATATATATATATGTGTATATATGTATATGTGTATATATATATATGTATGTGTATATATATATGTATGTGTATATATATATGTGTACATATATATATATATATATATATATATATATATATATATATATATATATATATATATATATATATATATATATGTGTATGTGTATATATATATATATATATATATAAGCCGCTGCCTCAGCAACACTTGCCTTGATCTTAAAAAGTTGAAATTCGATGCCTGAGTAAGTACATATAGGAACGTGTGTACAGAACAAACCGAAGCAAAGAGATTCAGACCTTTGTGTCAGCAATGAAAAGAAAAAATGGAGTCATCAACGGCAAGAAAAAACAGTGATAAGCAGAATAAAAAACCTGAAAGTACACCGAAGTACAGTAAACTTTGGATTCCCTGTAACTGCAGTAGAAAATGAGAAAACACCGTTCTACTTCCACTCAGCTACCATTTGCAACTTTCTATCTCTGAAATGTTTTTTTTCTACTCTTACAAAGCACAGATCCCAGCTTAACATCGAGCAAGAGTTAAAAGTAGCATTTTTGAAGTCCAGATGTGCTGTGCAAAAAGGGGTTCACTGCAGCCACTAAACTCGATTGGAATAATTTCATTTTGTTGTTGTGGATTTTCTGTGCCGCCAGCAACTAAATTTGAGTGGGTTCATATAAAACCGACACATGCTGTGAAATAAGCTTCAAAGAATTAGTAAAGGTTAAAAGTTTCATTAAAAAATGCGTTAATGCTTAGGAAGAAATCTTAATAAAATCCTCTGTCCTTCCATCAGTGTACCATTTTGGTAACATATAAAGTCTTTAACTTTGACCTTTTTTTATTTATTTCAAACACATCTGTTTAATTTATGGACTAGCCCCACTCCCCACATACATTAAAGTGAGGACTGGCAGAGGTTTTGGCACCAGAGCCTTTTTCAGAGGAGACAAACAGTCCGTGGAAGTCATTTCTGGAACAGACTTCCCATTAATAATAGAGAGTGTTCCACTTTTGAAACGCATCTTAAATTTTTTCATTAAAATTCACAGTCATTTCGTTACTCTGATTCACTTTATTGGTTTTTATCTTCAGTGTCTGTGTTTTTGACACTATAATATTTTTCTGCTCTTTGTGTTTTTTTATTTCTTGGCACTACAAATGTAAACAAGCAACTTAGCTATCTCGTTTACACTCTGTAAATCAGATTGTTCATCAATGTGCATTGTCCTAAATAAACAAATCTCTCACTACAGGAGTAAAGCCAACAAAATACAGTATCTGGGTTGGTATGGCTCGGTTGGTAGCAACTTGAGGGTTCCAGGTTCAATCCCTGCTTCCACCATCCTAGTCACTGCCGTTGTGTCCTCGGGCAAGACACTTTACCCACCTGCTCCCAGTGCCACCCACGCTGGTTTAAATGTAACTTAGATATTGGGTTTCACTATGTAAAGCGCTTTGAGTCACTAGAGAAATGCGCTATATAAATACAATTTATTTCACTTCATATAAGCAACATTGAACACAATTTCCCAACTCATATGGAAACGGGGTTTGTACATGTTGTGATTGGACATTTTTTATAATATCTACAAAGGTCAGTGAGCAGGTTGTGTTATGTGTGACCATGTGTGTAGACTTTTTGTGATATTTTTTTCTTGCTCCATGAGTGGGAAAGGTTGTTTGGATTGTGTCATATATAAAATTGCTTTGCAATGCTTGCTAAAAACTGCAATTCATGGTCGTTAGCCTGAATTACTAGTGTTGCATACAGGACGGTGGCAAACATATAGCAATTCTACTGTCGGATATTTAAAAATGTTGTTTGAAACACCCTGTGTCGAAACCCATAGAGCGATTAGCTAATTTAGAATCGTTTCGAACACCACCATCATGACAGATTTACGGTCGTATTTTTTAACACACCCGTACTATTTAAGTTTATATTGTTGCCAAACCTTTTGCTTAAAGATATATTGTCTAAAAAACTAAAAGACTTGTTTTCAAATTTTTGCTCATTTATTGTATTTTATTTACTTTTGCAATTAGTGCCAAAGCAGCATAGCAGTTTGGAATTGGATTCACTGCGGTAAGACACACCTGGTTTATTAGTCGCCACAGTTATTGGTCCCTATATATATATATATATATATATATATATATATATATATATATATATATATATATATATATATTATTTGTGCTAAAATGTTTTTTGTGAGATACTGTATAATTGTACAAACTTTGTTTACATATGAGTTGTGTAATTGTGTTAGATGTAATTATAAACGGAATACAATGATTTGCAAATCATTTTCAACCCATATTCAGTTGAATATGCTACAAAGACAACATATTTGATGTTCAAACTGATAAACATTTTTTTTTTTGCAAATAATCATTAACTTTGGAATTTGATGCCAGCAACACATGACAAAGAAGTTGGGAAAGGTGGCAATACATACTGATAAAGTTGAGGAATGCTCATCAAACACTTATTTGGAACATCCCCACCGGTGTGCAGTCTAATTGGGAACAGGTGGGTGCCATTATTGGGTATAAAAACAACTTCCCAAAAAATGCTAAGTCTTTCACAAGAAAGGATGGTGCGAGGTACACCCCTTCGTCCACAACTGCGTGAGCAAATAGTCAAACAGTTTGAGAACAACGTTTCTCAAAGTGCAATTGCAAGAAATTTAGGGATTTCAACATCTACGGCCTATAACATCATCAAAAGGTTCAGAGAATCTGGAGAAATCACTCCACGTAAGCGGCATGGCCAGAAACCAACATTGAATGACCGTGACCTTCGATCCCTCTGAATCAAAAACCGTCATCAATATACAAAGGATATCACCACATGGGCTCAGGAACACTTCAGAAAACCACTGTCACTAAATACAGTTCGTTGCTACATCTATATGTGTAAGTTAAAGCTCTACTATGCAAAGCGAGATCATCTAAGATGGATTGATGCAAAGTGGAAAAGTGTTCTGTGGTCTGACGAGTCCACATTTCAAATTGTTTTTGGAACTATTCGACATCGTGTCATCCGTACCAAAGTGGAAGCGAACCATCCAGACATTTATCTACGCAAAGTTGAAAAGCCAGCATCTGTGATGGTATGGGGGTGTATTAGTGCTTAAGACATGGGTAACTTACACATCTGTGAAAGCACCATTAATGCTGAAAGGTACATACTGGTTTTGGAACAACATATGCTGCTATCTAAGTGCCGTCTTTTTCATGGACGCCCTGCTTATTTCAGCAAGACAATGCCAAGCCACATTCAGCACGTGTTACAACAGTCTGGCTTCGTAAAAAAAGAGTGCGGTTACTTTCCTGGCCTGCCTGCAGTCCAGACCTGTCTCCCATCGAAAATGTGTGGCGCATTATGAAGCGTAAAATACGACAGCGGAGACCCCGGACTGTTGAACGACTGAAGCTCTATACAAAACAAGAATGGGAAAGAACTCCACTTTCAAGGCTTCAACAATTAGTTTCCTCAGTTCCCAAACGTTTATTGAGTGTTGTTAAAAGAAAAGGTAATGTAACGCAGTGGTGAACATGCTCTTTCCCAACTACTTTGGCACGTGTTGCAGCCATGAAATTCTAAGTTATTATTTGCAAAAAACAAATAAAGTTTATGAGTTTGAACATCAAATATCTTTTCTTTGTAGGATATTCAATTAAATATGGGTGGAAAAGGATTTGCAAATCATTGTATTCAGTTTATATTTACATCTAACACAATTTCCCAACTCATTTGGAAACGGGGTTTGTATCTTTCTTTAACATCGACTAACCCATAAATTTTGTACAATTATTTAAGCTCTGGTCCTCCATTATTTACTGTCACACCCCCGCCCCACCCAGGGGACATTATTCTATCTCGTCTAAAATCTGGTTGATTGTATACATGATGTATAAAATCATGTGGATTATTGATTTCTAAAATAATGCGAATTATTGATGTATAAAATAATGTGGATGATTATATACATTATGTACATAATGTATACAATCCTCATGATTTTTACATCAACCATCTACATGATTTTATACGTCATGTATACAATCATCCTTTTAATTTCAGTCTTACGCTTGTTCTGAATTGAAATACAATCATCGTATTCCTTCGTCAAACAACTTTATGAGTATTCCGCGTACAATAAAACATATTAAAATAGTTGAGTAAAATGAGCTGACATGACACAAAGTAACCAAACACATTTCAGAATTACTGGGTTAATGAAAATTGTGAAACTGAATTTAGGACATTAGGGTTGTCTGCTTTTGAAGTATCTTCAAGACACTGCTCTTGTTTCTCTAGTGTTCAGAAAGGTTGACCATCTTTCCGAGGAGGAGTCAGTCTATGATAAGAAGATCACCAGGGCTCAGCAAGTATTAGAAGGTACGGGCAGTTGTTCAGACAACCAGACATTACTCAGACATCAATGCCTCACGTCTGTCTCCATCTTTCAGATCTGAGTAACTGCTCGGGCTGTCTGGATGTGACTCTGTACAGTAAGGAGATCAGCAGACTCGAGCAGGAGCTTGAGGACGTTCAAAAACTGTTACTCGGACAAGAGCAGGTACTGTACTGTGTATTATTTCCAGGTGCTGGTCCAATGTCGGCAAAAAAATAACAAGCATCGGATTACATCGTCTTGCATCTCAACTTTCCCACATAAGGCTCTGATACAAACAGTCCTGCAGTGTGTTTAGTCAACAACCAGCTAACATCTAAATGTCCTCCAATAAGCACATAAGGTTGGTCTTTTCCTGCATTTCAGTCAAGTCACAGAAGTTAGCCTAAAAAGCTGTACTATATGCTACTTTAAGCTATACATCAGCTTAGCACACATGCATAGTGAGTGTCTATTATTGAACAATATTGCAGTCTGAAACACGGCATTTGTCAACAAGGATAATAGTTGCATATTACTTACATATATTAAGTTAAAGTTAAAGTACCAATGATTGTCACACACACACTGTGTGTGGCGAAATTATTCTCTGCATTTGACCCATCACCTTTGATACATACATTATATATATATATATATATATATATATATATATATATGTGTGTATGTATGTATGTATATTAAAGATGTCCGATATTCCGATATTGTCCAACTCTTAATTACCAATTCCGATATCAACCGAAACTGATGTATACAGTCGTGGAATTAACACATTATTATGCATTAAACAAGGTTTTCCAAAATAAATCAACTCAAGTTATGGAAAAAAATGCTAACATGGTACTGACATATTTATTATTGAAGTCACAAAGTGCTTTATTTTTTTTTAACATGCCTCAAAACAGCAGCTTGGAATATGAGGAGGTTGAGGTGGGCGGGGTTGTGGGGGCGGGGCTAGGGGGTAGTCCCGGAAGAGTTAGTGCTGCAAGGGGTTCTGGGTATTTGTTGTGTTGTGTTTATGTTGTGTTACGGTGTGGATGTTCTCCCGAAATGTTTTTGTCATTCTTGTTTGGTGTGGGATCACAGTGTGGCGCATATTTGTAGCAGTGTAAAAGTTGTTTATACTGCCACCCCAGTTTGACCTGTATGGCTGTTGATCAAGTATGTCTTGCATTCAATTGTGTGGGTAAAAAGCTGTTGATTTTATATGTTTGGGCTGGCACTCAAAGGTAGTTCCTTTCAGGCACACCCCCAATATTGTTGTCTGGGTGGAAATCGGGAGAAATTAGGGAGAATGGTTTCCCCGGGGGATTTTCAGGAGGAGCACTGAAATTCGGGAGTCTCCCGGGAAAATCGGTAGGATTGGCTGGGAGACGAAACTGCTCTGTACTTCTCCCTACGTCCGTGTAACATTTCGTACAAATGTGTTTTAAAAAGGCATATATTTTGGGGGGGAAAATTGATACTGATAATTTCCGATATTACATCTTAAAGCATTTATGTCCAATATTATATATATATATATATATATATGTATGTATATGTATATATATATATATATATATATATATATATATACACACACACACACACAAAGTCTCCAAGGCAGAAGTGTATTAAAATGTATCCAGTAACAAATGTGTCTGCATCATTCAACTTACTTTGTCATGAGCCTAACTTAATGAATTATTGTGGCCCTAGAAGTTGCCAAAAAACAATTGTTTTAACTTAAAGACAGTAACGGTCAATTTCAGAAGGTTAATAAATAGGCTAGTGTTTTTTTATGCTTTCTTTTTTTCTCTGTTTGACTATTATACTTTATCAATCCCTAGTGTGGGAATGTGAGTGTGAATGCTGTCTGTCTGTCTGTCTGTCTGTCTTGGCCCTGTGATGAGATGGCAGCTTGTCCAGGGTGTACCCCGCCTACCGCCCGTTTGCAGCTGATATAGGCTCCAGCACCCCCGCGACCCCGTAAGGGACAAGCGGTAGAAAATGGATGGATGGAATCCCTTTGTTACATTCTACACAAAAAATAATAAAAGTAAGTATGATTTGTGCTGACGGCAGATCAATATTGGCATTGGCCATTACTCTAGGCTCCAAGAGCTGTAATGTCCATCCATCCATCCATCCATTTTCTACTGTTTGTCCCATTATGGGGTCGCAGGGGAGCTGGAGCCTATCTCAACTGCCCTCCGCCCAAATGCGGCTGAGCTGTAATTTGTTGGAAGTTAAAAAAAATGTATCGGGACACCCCGCAATTATTTCCCATCCAAATGTATCTGCTTCTAACCAGGCTTCACACATATACTGTACCTAAACTGTACATACTAGAACACCCGTATTGGCCTGAATATAAAACAGTAGGTCTTCCCTCGAAAAAAAAAAATTGGAAAAAGACATGTCGTTTTATATTGGGGGTCCAGAGCAGGGATTCTTTACCGTTTTGATCGTGTGGCCCAACTTTTCCACTAAAGAGGGCCCAAGGGCCCCCTCAAATATTAACCCTGAATTAGTCATCTTACTCCTGATTTGAATCATATTCAATAATTCTGTCTACCAGTAACCGACTTACAGTTGAACAGGATAAACCTCGTCTAATGATATTAAAGCATGCGTTAATCAAAAAGATTATTTATTATCAAGGCTTAGGTCTGGCTGATTGCTAAGTAAAGTACTGATCGAATATAGTCCAAAAGAAGGGCTTTTCCTGGGCCTAACAATGGCGGTCTAGAGTGATATATGCACACCGACAGATGGCGCAAATCGGCTTCTTGCAGGCGAATCAATAGCTTTTTGTCCTGTCACACACACACACACACACACACACACACACACACACACACAAGCACACACCTTTTTCTATTTGTTACCTTCTTGAGACCTGAGAATAATGCATCCCTCTTTAGGACCACCTTTTCTAGATATATAAAGATTTGATAATATTATAATAATATATACAAACTATGCAAATATAAAAAAGGCAAGGTTTTAGTTATTTTTTGTTGGTGGATATTTTATTTGTAATTGGTTTTTAATTTTCATGATTTACTTCAAGTTATTACAGTATGTCTCTTTCTACATATTTATTTTATTAATTTTTGGCCAAAAGGGGGTGCATTTCAATTTCTTACACACACTTGTTAAATATGCTGGCCACAGGGGGAGCACTTAAATTTTTTGCACACACTTGTTATTTCATATGTTGACCAGAGGTGGAGCACTTTTAAAATCGACATACAGTCAATTTGAAAAAATCCCTCCTTTTTGGGACCACCCTGATTGTGATAGCTTTCGCCACCATGAGTGCAAATGAGACATTCTTTATTAGATGCCCATGGTTTTCAGTATTAGGACGATGATTTATGTCCTCATATGGAAGGTACCTTTCCTTGTTGATAAATTGGAAATGGGTTATACTTGTATAGCGCTTTTCTAACTTCAAGGTACTCAAAGCGCTTTGACATAATTTCCACATTCACCCATTCACACACGCATTCACACACTGATGGCGGGAGCTGCCATGCAAAGCGCTAACCACGACCCATTAGGAGCAAGGGTGAAGTGTCTTGCTCAAGGGCTCAACAGTCAGAACTCAGTTGGTAGAAGCTGGGGATCGAACCAAGAACGCTCAAGTTGCTGGCACGGCCACTCTCCCAACCGCACCACGCCGACCCCTGTTGATGTCTCAAGAAGGGTAGAATTACAAGAACACACACACAGTGACCTGGCAAATCCAAAATCAATCGCAAAATGTTTCAAAGGTTGGCCAAGGTAGAAAACAACAGAGGTTTAATCCTGAGGACTTTTAATCGATTGCAACTTGACTATTCAGTTTGTTTTAGTTGGCCGAGTCGGCTTCATCAGTCCATGCTCCTGACGTCTTCTAAGACAAACTGAATAGTCCAGTTGAAGGCCCTAAGAATACAATGACCTGGGTGAATGACAACATCCACAGATAACACAAGTTTAAGATGATAGTGGTCGATAAAGTCCTCAAACGGCTGCCCTGCATCTAAGAAGTATTCATCTTTGTTTTTGTCTTGACACTTCTTGAGGCCGTCTTGTATTCGGGTCAATGCGTTATATGGCAGTCTTCCAAGACAAACCCAGCAGTCCAGTTGCGAACGATTGAGTGCCCTGAGATGCCAAGGACCTGGATGAATGAGAACTTTCATAGCTATGCCAGTCAATGATAACCACCTCTCCCCAGGTCCTGGACCAATCCTCTCGGACCCAGACCAAGCTGACAGCCACCAGCAACCAGCTGAGTCGCGACATGCAGAACCACGTCATGTCCATCAAACTTCTCAACCAGCTGTTGAAGAGACACCAAGATCAGGTGGAGGGCTGGAAAGGTGTGCTGGAGGAAACTGAAGAGAAGATGAAAACTCTGACGGAGGATCAATATGATGTCAGAGCTACCGCGCAGCAGGTCAACACAACGGTGGCGCTAAGGTGAGTCGCTGTAGCTACAATATGTCCTCTCCACAACTTTTCAAGGCTTGCACGTTGTTGCTGGAGTCATGGCTGCCTCCCATCTGAGACTCACATGGAAATGGTTATGCGTGAAGCAAAACCTCAGTAAGAATAACAAAAGCACTTTGCACGACCAAAAACTCAGATTGATGGCATTCGTCATCCATATGGCTGGGAACATTTAAGAACATATGAGCAGGAAATCATGTATCCGTGTTTTCTGCTTTCTAGTACTATGTGGATTGACGCCCTGCAGAGAAAATCCGATGAGGAGACTCTGGTGCTCCAGAACCTGACCAGTGACTGGCAGAACTACAGTCAAGTCCTAGGCATGATCAAATCCAACAGCAGCAGCAATACGCAAACCATGCGCTCCCTCCAACGCGGCATCATAGCAGACCACCAGAGAATGGCCATGTCCTCGGAGATGTACTACGATCTTAGTCAGCAGGTACGTGTTTTGTTTTTTTGTAGTGTTTTCCCCAACCTGCAACATAAACAATTCCAGGTAGACATACAAGGTATAAACTAACTATAGGAATGCCCATTCTTACAAATGTGAGGGCGACTGATATAATGCATTACTCAACTACCAGTATAGGTGATTTAGGTCTTTGGGACAGTACTTAAAAAAATGACTATTAACTGTCATTTTCAGGTGATGAACCTGCAAATCCAACTTGACAATGTCTCATCTTTCATGGATGAACACGAGGAGAACATGCATGACCTGCACTACCATTCCAGGTATTTCAAGTTCTCTTGTGACTTCAAAGGTCCCATAATGTAGTCGTCAGGTTCAAACACTGATGACATCTATTAATCAGACAAGAAACAAGGAACCATGCAGAGACCGAGTTCAATTTAGCTCATGAGGAGAACGCATGGAGCTGCACACTTAGTCACAGTCTCGCCCTCACCTCTAAGGTTCAGCTCCAGCGTCCCTCTATTTATTCAGGAGTTCCATAGTCAACATTACTGAGGCCGCCTCTAAAAGGAGTGGTCACATATATTATGCAAAGCAGGTCCAGTACGTATAATACATGATGGAATGTGCTGGGGGCCTTGTGATTTCGCCCTGTCTCCGCTTCGTCTGCGTGCTGTCATCTTATCTGCGTTGAGGTCCTTGAAGTCCTTGGCTGTTAGCGGCCTTGTGATTTCACCTTGTCTCTGCTTCGTCTGCATGCTGTCGTCTTATCTTCGTTGAGGTCCTTAAAGTCCTTGGCTGTTAGCAGCCTTGTGGTTTCGCCTATCTCTGCTTCGTCTGCGTGCTGTCGTCTTATCTTCGTTGAGGTCCTTGAAGTCCTTGGCTGTTAGCGGCCTTGTGATTTGCCTTGTCTCTGCTTCGTCTGCATGCTGTCGTCTTATCTGCGCTGAGGTCCTTGAAGTCCTTGGCTGTTAGCGACCTTGTGATTTCTCCTGGTTTCTGCTTCGTCTGCGTGCTGTCGTCTTATCTTCGTTGAGGTCTTTGAAAGCCTTGGCTGTTAGCGGCCTTGTGATTTCGCCTGGTCTCTGCTTTGTCTGCGTGCTGTCGTCTTAACTTCGTTGAGGTCCTTGAAGTCCTTGGCTGTTAGCGGCCTTGTGATTTCGCCTAGTCTCTGCTTCATCTGCGTGCTGTCGTCTTATCTGCGTTGAGGTCCTTGAAGTCCTCGGCTGTTAGCGGCCTTGTGATTTCGCCTTGTCTCTGCTTTGTCTGCGTGCTGTCTTCTTATCTTCGTTGAGGTCCTTGAAGTCCTTGGCTGTTAGCGGCCTTGTGATTTCGCCTAGTCTCTGCTTCATCTGCGTGCTGTCGTCTTATCTCCGTTGAGGTCCTTGAAGTCCTCGGCTGTTAGCGGCCTTGTGATTTCGCCTTGTCTCCGCTTTGTCTGCGTGCTGTCGTCTTATCTTCGTTGAGGTCCTTGAAGTCCTTGGCTGTTAGCGGCCTTGTGATTTCACCTTGTCTCTACTTCGTCTGCGTGCTGTCGTCTTATCTTCGTTGAGGTCCTTGAAGTCCTCGGCTGTTAGCGGCCTTTTGATTTCGCATTGTCTCTGCTTCTTCTGCGTGCTGTCATCTTATCTTCGTTGAGGTCCTTGAAGTCCTTGGCTGTTAGCGGCCTTGTGATTTCGCCTGGTCTCCGCTTCGTCTGCGTGCTGTCATCTTATCTGCGTTGAGGTCCTTGAAGTCCTTGGCTGTTAGCGGCCTTGTGATTTCGCCTTGTCTCTGCTTCGTCTGTGTGCTGTCGTCTTATCTTCGTTGAGGTCCTTAAAGTCCTTGGCTGTTAGCGGCCTTGTGATTTCGCCTTGCCTCTGCTTCGTCTGCTTGCTGTCGTCTTATCTTCGTTGAAGTCTTTGAAGTCCTTGGCTGTTAGCGGCTTTGTGATTTCGCCTGGTCTCTGCTTTGTCTGCGTGCTGTCGTCTTAATGTCCTCTTGTCGTCTTGATGTCCTTGAAGTCCTTGGCTGTTAGTGGCTTTGTGATTTCGCTTTGTCTCTGCTTCGTCTGCGTGCTGTCGTCTTATCTGCGTTGAGGTCCTTGAAGTCCTCGGCTGTTAGCGGCCTTGTGATTTCGTCTTGTCTCTGCTTCATCTGCGTGCTGTCGTCTTATCTTCGTTGAGGTCCTTGAAGTCCTTGGCTGTTAGCGGCCTTGTGATTTCGCCTTGCCTCTGCTTCGTCTGCGTGCTGCGTGCTTAATGTCCTCTTGTCGTCTTGATGTCCTTGAAGTCCTTGGCTGTTAGTGGCCTTGTGATTTCGCTTGGTCTCTGCTTCGTCTGTGTGCTGTCGTCTTATCTGCGTTGAGGTCCTTGAAGTCCTCGGCTGTTAGCGGCCTTGTGATTTCGCCTTGTCTCTGCTTCATCTGCGTGCTGTCGTCTTATCTTCGTTGAGGTCCTTGAAGTCCTAGGCTGTTAGCGGCCTTGTGATTTCGCCTTGCCTCTGCTTCGTCTGCGTGCTGTCGTCTTATATTCGTTGAAGTATTTGAAGTCCTTGGCTGTTAGCGGCTTTGTGATTTCGCCTGGTCTCTGCTTCGTCTGCGTGCTGTCGTCTTATCTGCATTGAGGTCCTTGAAGTCCTCGGCTGTTAGCGGCCTTGTGATTTCGCCTTGTCTCTGCTTCATCTGCTTGCTGTCGTCTTATCTTCGTTGAGGTCCTTGAAGTCCTTGGCTGTTAGCAGCCTTGTGATTTCACCTTGTCTCTGCTTCGTCTGCGTGCTGTTGTCTTATCTTCGTTGAGGTCCTTGAATTCCTCGGCTGTTAGTGGCCTTTTGATTTCGCATTGTCTCTGCTTCGTCTGCGTGCTGTCGTCTTATCTTCGTTGAGGTCTTTGAAGTCCTTTGCTGTTAGTGGCCTTGTGATTTCGCCTGGTCTCTGCTTTGTCTGCGTGCTGTCGTCTTATCTGCGTTGAGGTCCTTGAAGTCCTCGGCTGTTAGCGGCCTTGTGATTTCAGCTTGTCTCTGCTTCGTCTGCGTGCTGCCGTCTTATCTTCGTTGAGGTCCTTGAAGTCCTTGGCTGTTAGCGGCCATGTGATTTCACCTTGTCTCTACTTCGTCTGCGTGCTGTCGTCTTATCTTCGTTGAGGTCCTTGAAGTCCTCGGCTGTTAGCGGCCTTTTGATTTCGCATTGTCTCTGCTTCTTCTGCGTGCTGTCATCTTATCTTCGTTGAGGTCCTTGAAGTCCTTGGCTGTTAGCGGCCTTGTGATTTCGCCTGGTCTCCGCTTCGTCTGCGTGCTGTCATCTTATCTGCGTTGAGGTCCTTGAAGTCCTTGGCTGTTAGCGGCCTTGTGATTTCGCCTTGTCTCTGCTTCGTCTGTGTGCTGTCGTCTTATCTTCGTTGAGGTCCTTAAAGTCCTTGGCTGTTAGCGGCCTTGTGATTTCGCCTTGCCTCTGCTTCGTCTGCTTGCTGTCGTCTTATCTTCGTTGAAGTCTTTGAAGTCCTTGGCTGTTAGCGGCTTTGTGATTTCGCCTGGTCTCTGCTTTGTCTGCGTGCTGTCGTCTTAATGTCCTCTTGTCGTCTTGATGTCCTTGAAGTCCTTGGCTGTTAGTGGCTTTGTGATTTCGCTTTGTCTCTGCTTCGTCTGCGTGCTGTCGTCTTATCTGCGTTGAGGTCCTTGAAGTCCTCGGCTGTTAGCGGCCTTGTGATTTCGTCTTGTCTCTGCTTCATCTGCGTGCTGTCGTCTTATCTTCGTTGAGGTCCTTGAAGTCCTTGGCTGTTAGCGGCCTTGTGATTTCGCCTTGCCTCTGCTTCGTCTGCGTGCTGCGTGCTTAATGTCCTCTTGTCGTCTTGATGTCCTTGAAGTCCTTGGCTGTTAGTGGCCTTGTGATTTCGCTTGGTCTCTGCTTCGTCTGTGTGCTGTCGTCTTATCTGCGTTGAGGTCCTTGAAGTCCTCGGCTGTTAGCGGCCTTGTGATTTCGCCTTGTCTCTGCTTCATCTGCGTGCTGTCGTCTTATCTTCGTTGAGGTCCTTGAAGTCCTAGGCTGTTAGCGGCCTTGTGATTTCGCCTTGCCTCTGCTTCGTCTGCGTGCTGTCGTCTTATATTCGTTGAAGTATTTGAAGTCCTTGGCTGTTAGCGGCTTTGTGATTTCGCCTGGTCTCTGCTTCGTCTGCGTGCTGTCGTCTTATCTGCATTGAGGTCCTTGAAGTCCTCGGCTGTTAGCGGCCTTGTGATTTCGCCTTGTCTCTGCTTCATCTGCTTGCTGTCGTCTTATCTTCGTTGAGGTCCTTGAAGTCCTTGGCTGTTAGCAGCCTTGTGATTTCACCTTGTCTCTGCTTCGTCTGCGTGCTGTTGTCTTATCTTCGTTGAGGTCCTTGAATTCCTCGGCTGTTAGTGGCCTTTTGATTTCGCATTGTCTCTGCTTCGTCTGCGTGCTGTCGTCTTATCTTCGTTGAGGTCTTTGAAGTCCTTTGCTGTTAGTGGCCTTGTGATTTCGCCTGGTCTCTGCTTTGTCTGCGTGCTGTCGTCTTATCTGCGTTGAGGTCCTTGAAGTCCTCGGCTGTTAGCGGCCTTGTGATTTCAGCTTGTCTCTGCTTCGTCTGCGTGCTGCCGTCTTATCTTCGTTGAGGTCCTTGAAGTCCTTGGCTGTTAGCGGCCATGTGATTTCACCTTGTCTCTACTTCGTCTGCATGCTGTCGTCTTATCTTTGTTGAGGTCCTTGAAGTCCTCTGCTGTTAGCGGCCTTTTGATTTCCCATTGTCTCTGCTTCTTCTGTGTGCTGTCGTCTTATCTTCGTTGAGGTCTTTGAAGTCCTTTGCTGTTAGTGGCCTTGTGATTTCGCCTGGTCTCTGCTTTGTCTGCGTGCTGTCGTCTTATCTGCGTTGAGGTCCTTGAAGTCCTCGGCTGTTAGCGGCCTTGTGATTTCAGCTTGTCTCTGCTTCGTCTGCGTGCTGCCGTCTTATCTTCGTTGAGGTCCTTGAAGTCCTTGGCTGTTAGCGGCCATGTGATTTCACCTTGTCTCTACTTCGTCTGCATGCTGTCGTCTTATCTTCGTTGAGGTCCTTGAAGTCCTCTGCTTTTAGCGGCCTTTTGATTTCCCATTGTCTCTGCTTCTTCTGTGTGCTGTCGTCTTATCTTCGTTGAGGTCTTTGAAGTCCTTTGCTGTTAGTGGCCTTGTGATTTCGCCTGGTCTCTGCTTTGTCTGCGTGCTGTCGTCTTAACTTCGTTGAGGTCCTTGAAGTCCTTGGCTGCTAGCAGCCTTGTGATTTCGCCTGGTCTCTGCTTCGTCTGCGTGCTGTCGTCTTATCTGCGTTGAGGTCCTTGAAGTCCTCGGCTGTTAGCGGCCTTGTGATTTCGCCTTTTCTCTGCTTCATCTGCGTGCTGTCGTCTTTTCTTCGTTGAGGTCCTTGAAGTCCTTGGCTGTTAGTGGGCTTGTGATTTCACCTTGTCTCTGCTTCTTTTGCGTGCTGTCATCTTATCTTCGTTGAGGTCCTTGAAGTCCTTGGCTGTTAGCGGCCTTGTGATTTCGCCTTGTCTCCGCTTTGTCTGCGTGCTGTCATCTTATCTGCGTTGAGGTCCTTGAAGTCCTTGGCTGTTAGTAGGCTGAAACAACGATATCTGCGGCTGAGGCCACCCCTCAGACAAGAAGTTTCGTCCTTGCACAGATTCAAAAGTCTAACTTGAGCACAATAGCTAATAACTATAGCAACATACTTTAAGCATATTAAAGTTTGTGTGATAACATATGCATGATTATTCTTTCCATCCATCCATTTTCTACCGCTTATTCCCTTTTTTGGGGTCGCGGGGGGCGACAATCGGGCGGAAGGCGGAGTATACCCTGGACAAGTCGCCATCTCATCGCAGGGCCAACACAGAGAGACAGACAACATTCACACTCACATTCACACTAACAGTAGTATTTTTCAACAGTTATAAATATGTCTCAGAGGTTCTATTTGGGTTTTGAAAAGATGAACATGTCCGAACAACTACCAGGTAGTAAGACCCTTGCCAGCCAGCGGTGGTCTTTAGTAGTCCCTTCAGCTGTAGCCCCTTCGGCAATTGTTACAACTGAAGGGAATGGTAACTAGAGTTTTCATATCCCTACCGAAAATGATTCTTAGTTTGGATCCTGCCTTATCCCCTCAGACCAGGGCTGTCCTATCTAGTTGATGACGTCGTTAGCGCTCCCCTTAGTTGTAGCACTCAACCATTGTTACATTTGAAGGAAATGCCAACAGGGGTTGCAATGTCTCTGTCTAAAATGATTAATACATTAGATCTTGCACCATCCTCTCAGCATAGAGCTGCCCTAGCTAGTCTCTGAGCATGAACCGACAAAGCCTGCTCGGATTAGAGCCAAAAAGTCCAGTTGCCATTGTTTTTAATAATCAATATGAAGGATAATATTTTGACAGGCATGTCTCAAAGCTCCCGCAGTGGTGTGTTGGATGTTTTGCCCTGACGGTGGAATTTATACAGTTAAATTATATTAGGACATACGGGAAACACAACATTTTGTGTGTCTTCAGACCTGACGCTTATGAAATTGTCCAATTAATGCACAACAACGTAACATTGAGGAGTGGGAAAGGAGGATACAAGCGTAAACATTAATATCATATTTTTTTTTGATCGGTTTGCCTATTCGATTACCTAAAATAATCAAAGTATAGTCCCATGTCCATAGGGACTGGCACTTTTTTTTTTTATTTTTAGCAAAGCCTGATTATTTACGAAGAAAAAATTGGTGGACGCATGGGTCTTAGAATGAGTTTAATATCGGGAACGCAAATATAACAAGTTGATTACTTTTTGAATATCATTTAAAAAGTTTGGCCAATCAACAATCTTTGTTGTTGTAGAGCTGTGGTTCTCAAATGGGGGTACTTGAAGGTATGCCAAGGGGTACGTGAGATTTTTTTAAACATATTCTAAAAATAGCAACAATTCAAAAATCCTTTAAAATATATTTATTGAATAATACTTCAACAAAATATAAATGTAAGTTCATAAACTGTGAAAAGAAATACAAACATGCAATATTCAGGGTTGACAGCTACATTTTTTTTGTGGACATGTTCCATAAATATTGATGTTAAAGATTTTTTTTTTTGTGAAGAAATGTTTAGAATTAAGTTCATGAATCCAGATGGATCTCTATTACAATCCCCAAAGATTGCACTTTAAGTTGATGATTACTTATATGTGTGGAAACCTTTAATTATAATTGAATCACTTGTTTATTTTTTAACAAGTTTTTAGTTATTTGTATATCTTTTTTTCCAAATAGTTCAAGAAAGACTACTACAAATGAGCAATTATTTGCACTGTTATACAATTTAATAAATCAGAAACTGATGACATAGTGCTGTATTTTATTTCTTTATCTTTTTTTTTTTAAACCAAAAATGCTTTGCTCTGATTAGGGGGTACTTGAATTAAAAAAATGTTCACAGGGGGTACATCACTGAAAAAAGGTTGAGAACCACTGTTGTACATCATTGACATGTTTCTTGCCACATCACGCAGAGGATTTTTAATGACATTTTCCAGTTCATCTCTGTAATTCATTCCTTCACATCATCTTTAGGTATTATGAGAACCGGACTGGAGAGCGTTTCTCGGCCTTGGATGGTCGTCTGAACTCCATTGAGATGGAAATCGACACCATATCCTCCAGCATCAATGCCACAGTCATCCACGTCCAGAGCATGTACAAGTACATCAACATCGAGAGCGCCACCTGCCAGAGTCGCCTGGGCAGACAAACCGAAGATCTCCAGGTTGTGACCGCACACAAACACAAAAATGTTTCCTGATAGAGACCTACATTTAATAGGTTCTTTTTGCACTCTTTGCAGAACGTAAACAGCAGCGTGCTGTTGCTTTTCAATGTGGCCGACACCATGAGGCAGCAGAACCTGTTGCTTAATTCCCGCCTGGATGTAGATGTCAGGAACTTGTCATTGGTGATGGAGGAGATGAAGTTGGTGGACACTCACCATACACAACTGATCAACAACTTCACTATATTAAGAGGTAGGGAAGATTACAACTACAGACTAAAGAGGGCACCAGTATATAAGCCGCACCCACTTAATTGTAGAAGAAAAAATATATATTTTTCATATATTAGCTGTTGTGAGATGAGTTACTTACACAAAATATTTTGGATATGTTTATTCCTTAGTTGTTTCCAAACGGTGTAGTAAAACGGTTGATCAAACAAAACAGAAGTCATCGTCATGGACCCAATAGCTGCGGAAGCTAGCTCTCCGATCTTTTAAACAAGGGGTCGGCAACCCAAAATGTTGAAAGAGCCATATTGGACCAAAAATACAAAAGCAAATCCGTCTGGATTTTATTCAGTCGTTGGTGGAGCATAATATTGTTTTTGTTTTTTTAAATATTGTTTTTAACATGGCTGTGCAGCACTTTGGAAACTTTATTGTTGTTTAAATGTGCTATATAAATAGTGGATTGGATTGGATTGCAGCCGCAAAAAATTAAAAGCCATATTACATACAGATAGTGTCATGAGATATCAATTGAATTATGAGGACTTAAATGAGCTCAAATATAGCTACAAATGAGGCATAATGACGCAATATGTACATATAGTTAGCCTAAATAGCATGTTAGCATCGATTAGCTTGCAGTCATGCAGCGACCAAATATGTCTGATTAGCACTCCACTCAAGTCAATAACATCAACAAAACTCACCTTTGTGCATTCATGCACAACGCTAAAAGACTGGTGGACAAAATGAGACGGACAAAGAAGTGGCACAAAATACGTCTTAGAAAGTCAGAGAAAGTTATACATGTAAACAAACTACGGTGAGTTCAAGGACCGCCAAAATTAGTAGGACGAAACGGCGCTTGCCAAATACTCGAATCAGTGAAGCATGTTTAATATAAACAGTGTGCTTTATAACAATTAGGGAGGTTTGTGTCATTTTTGTCCTCTACAGAAACCATATTAAAACAAAAAATATGTTTTTTTTCCCCCTCAACTTTTTCCATTTTTCATATATTTTTGAAAAAGCTCCAGAAAGGCACTAGGGCGGCGCTAAAGAGCCACTATGGCGGCTCCAGAGCCGCGGGTTACCGACCCCCGATCTAAACGGACTCAATAACTCCACGATGACCTTTCGGTGATTTTATTGAGGAATTAGTGAAACTGACACAATACAAAATGTAATAAGACTAACACCGACGCTTGCAAACATCTGAGCATATTAGCTAATGCTAAAAACGCAAGCTTGGTTACATTACGATAGTGCGTACAAATATGCATGAAAGGACTATCAAACATGACGATTTTAGTACCAGTAAGCATGAATTGTTTTAGTTATATTGTAAAACTTACAAAAATTGCTTGGCGTGATGAATGCAGAATTCATATGAGTAGTAGTACGCCATGGATGAGTATTAAACGAAACTTTTACTTCTGGTTCACCACACTAAAGAGAAGGAAATACTGTAGATGTTAAACTTGCGGCACCAGCAGTGAGTAAACTTGTCTAAAAGATGGCGCCATAGTACAAACAAAAACAAACCGTTTTCGTCTTGGATTGTTTTATGAAAACTATTTGTTGAATACCTGTGATGAGGTGGCGACTTGTCCAGGGTGTACGCCGCTGAAATTGGAAAAGGGAATAAGCGGTAGCAAAAGGGATGGATGGATAGATTTGTTGAATACAAAACATTATGGCCGTTAGCAAAGAAAAAATCAATCATCATTTTATAAGCCACAGGGTGCAAAGCGAAGGAAAAATGTAGCGGCTTATAGTCTGGAAAACACGGTACAAGTCCTGAATGCCTCCACTTTCTAAACAGGCGCTCCAGGACCACCGGGGCCCAAAGGAACCCGTGGTGAGACCGGCTCAAAAGGACCTGTTGGACTGAGTGGGAGTAAAGGTGATCGCGGCCCAATAGGAAGCCGTGGATCCCAAGGAGAAAAGGGGTCTTCTGGGCCCAAAGGTGCAATGGGTCAATTCGGTCCAAGTGGCAACAGAGGACTGGTAGGCAACGCAGGACCTAAGGGATATCCCGGTCAAGTAGGACCACGGGGTGAGATAGGCCAAAAAGGCGATATGGGCCCGCCCGGTGAAACGGGAGTCCCTGGACCAAGAGGACCACCAGGGTTCCCGGGCATGTCAGGACGACCTGGTATAATTGGACTAGAAGGGCCTCAAGGAAAACCAGGGCCACCCGGGCCACCTGGACCACCAGGGACTCCTGGTCCTCCGGGAGTCACACAAGAGTCCCATGCTCAATCTAATACACAGCAGCAAAGTGAACCTGCTGTCGGACCCAAAAGACAGTAAGATGGATCAGGACTGACAGGACAATAAAGAGCATTCACAAAAAGGTAGAGAGAACTACCTATGGACTGAACTTTGACACGTAGATCAGCCACCGAATGAATATTTTAGAGTAGTAATACTGACCTAAAGGTTTTGTACTTGAATCTATTGAGGATGCAACCCAGCAGTCTCTTATATTCTACATGCTGACACAGCATTCTCTAATGCTTCTTTCATTGTAGATATCTAAGATGGTTTGTCATTTGGCAACATTTCAGAGCCGGTACTCTGAAGACAACATGCATCTTCTGTGTGGAATCAAATTGGTGAGTCTGACTGAACAATGTCAACATCTCGTCATGTAAGGGGTGTAACGGTACACAAAAATTTCGGTTCGGTACGTACCTCTGTTTAGAAGTCACGGTTCGGTTCATTTTCGGTATAGTAAGAAAACAAAATATACATTTTTTGGTTATTTATTTACCAAATTTGTAAAAAATTGGCTTTATCCTTTTAAAACTGGGAACACTATAATAACTCTGCCCACGTTAATCAACATTAAACTTCCTCATATTGTTGCTCAGATTAAATAAAAGGACAAAACTTTTCTTCTACATATAAAAAGAGCAACATTAAACAGTTTCAAGTCAACTCCTCATGCTTAATTTATCACAGCATTTGGGAAGCTTGTAGTTGATTTTTATTCTGTAAATGTTACCTTTTTATCAACATGTGATAGCAGGGACCCTGCCATTCAAAGCTTTTCTGTCTGTAAAACAAACACACCGCAAAATGAACTAATGTTACGCTAAAAGCTAATTAGCCTTCACCTCAAGCCAGAACTGCGAGTGAGCTGAGCTGCAGTTTAAGTTTCTAGAAGGTCAACGGGTTCATAGTGATGTTAGTAGTAGTTGACTGGGAGGTGTTTATTATGATTTGGGGAGAGTATGCTGCTTTATGCTCACCTGCTAAACACCTATCTGCTCGACGCTGAAGCATTTACTAAATGCGCTCGGAATACGCACTGCTGATTGACTGTTATCGCTTTGTATGTAACCAATCAGATGGTTGTGTGGGTGGGACATTGCTGGGTGCTGAGACAGAGGCAGAAGAAGCAAAGCAGGTTGTTAAGACATTAGCTTAGAAACTTATTTGGTACACCTCCGTACCGAAACAGTTCAATACAAATACACGTACCGTTACACCCCTACGTCATGTACTTCCTTCCCTCGCAGTCGTCACCTTTAACTAGGCTGCACATCAAAGACGTAGAACCACAACTAGAGAACCGTAGTATTTTCTAATACAAGTGATTGTTGTCATGACATGCGACTGGCTTGCATTGAACAATAAAAGTAGATATTTTAAGTGATGATCTGACAGAACTTTGTTATTGTTGCCTCGTGGAGGAAAGGGAGCGGCTTTGTTATTAACACAAAACACATGGCCGGACACTCCCTTCACATTTCTGTGGGTTTTAGACCGCTGACTCTTAAAAGAGATTCTTAAGTTACCCCGCTCTGGCAACCGGACAAAAATGTACACCTTACATAATGCTGTAATGAAGTAGCGTGCATTGCCAGTGACTAAAGAATAATTGCTTGAAATCGCCTTCATATCACTTACAGTAAATATGCAAGCCTTCATCTTTCAGAGCAGTCAGGCAGCCACAATCAAATTGAGGTTCACTTAAGGAATATGTGGGAACCTCTTAAGTGTTTGGATTGGCCGGAACCTCCTCATAGTTTTTTTTTTTCAGGTACATTTGAGTGTTATTGAATTGTAAAAGCTTTTAAAGTAGTGCTTCCACATGTCTGACCAAAGTTTTTGTAGCCCAATGAAGGCTACCCACTAAAAAGTATTGACACTTTAATGAGGAACTGCATATGGATATGAAATAGAGATGTCCGATAATGTTCAACTTTTAATTACCGATTCCGATATCAACCGATACCGATATATACAGTCCTGGAATGAACACATTATTATGCCTCATTTAGTTGTGATGCACCGCTGGATGCATTAAACAATGTAACGAGGTTTTCCAAAATAAATCAACTCAAGTTATGGAAAAAAATGCCAACATGGCACTGCCATATTTATTGTTGAAGTCACAAAGTGCATAATTTTTTTTTTTAAGAAGAGTTATGCTGCAAGGGGTTCTGGGTATTTGTTCTGTTATGTTTATGTTGTGTTACGGTCCGGATGTTCTCCCAAAACGTGTTTGTCATTCTTGTTTGGTGTGGGTTCACAGGGTGGCGCATATTTGTAACAGTGTTAAAGTTGTTTACACGGCCACCCTCAGTGTGACCTGTATGGCTGTTGACCAAGTATGCAGTTGCATTCACTTGTGTGTGCGTGACAAGCCGTAGATATTATGTGATGATCAAGTGCCTTTAAGATTTATTGGCGCTCTGTACTTCCTTACGTTCGTGTACTACTCCGTACAGCGGCATTTTAAAAAGTCATAAATTTTACTTTATGAAACCGATACTGATCATTTACATTTTAAAGCAAATATCGGCAGTTCAATATTATTGGACATCTCTATTATAAAATATAGGAATAAATGTACGACTATTCAATCAATCACAACGTATCATTGCAAAACAAAACTTATATTTACTCAAGTTGTCCCATACAACTTTGATAGTTTGTCTCATACGGTATCAGAACAAATAACACATACTTTTTTTGTTTTGTAGTACTGACTGTTAGAAAAGGTTACGTCAAGTGAAATTACTCAAACAGAACAATTGCAGCTATAACAAAGACTAACCTATTTATTATTGGTTATTGGGATGGCATAACTTGGTTGGTAGAGCGGCAGTGCCAGTAGCTTGAGGGTTCTGGGTTCGATTTCCGCTTCTGCCATCCTAGTCAGTGCCGTTGTGTCCTTGGGCAAGACACTTCACCCACCTGCTCCCAGTGCCATCCACACTGGTTTAAATGAAACTTAGAATGTGGGTTTCACTATGTAAAGAGGTATATAAATATAATTCAAATTATTAACAGTATGGCATGGACTTGTAAATTATTTTCCAAGTTGAAGAGAAGTGATATTTTTTTATAATTTTTTGGGGGGCGACACTTTGGCCACAACAATTAATTAAATGAAGGTGATAACGTAGTAAGTTGAGTGATGCGGAAACGTTTGTTACTGGATACTTTCTATTACACTTTTGCCTTGAATAATTTGTTAGAAAGAAGATCCCTTTATGACTATATGTTGGTTTCCAAATTCACTGGACTCCCACATTATTTATTGATTTATTACTTCAATAATTATACCCACTTCTTTTTCCCCAGCTG
Source organism: Nerophis ophidion (assembly GCF_033978795.1). Lineage (NCBI taxonomy): Eukaryota > Metazoa > Chordata > Actinopteri > Syngnathiformes > Syngnathidae > Nerophis > Nerophis ophidion. Next base: position 27,308,757 of record NC_084634.1, read on the forward strand.
GGGTCTTTTATTTTTCCTTGCTTAGATGTGGGTTTAGAAGCCCCTCTATACATTTGTGATTAAGGGCTATATAAATACATTTAGATTGATGCGAAAAGGATAAGTGGTAGAAAATGGATGGACTTTATGCAGATAACAGGATGTGCATAGGGCCCCGCGATCAGTGTGCATAAAGGGGGACATGTAAAATGTCAATACATGAATGATTAGATAGATAGATTGATAGATAGTACTTTATTGATTCTTTCAGGAGAGTTCCTTCAGGAAAATTAGGCTATTCTTAGATCATTTTAGACTGTTCTCTGTACTCAGACCTTGTTGGACCTTTTCAACTTACATTCAATTGAATAGACTGGAAAGACAAGATATTTAATGTTGAAACTGAGAAACCAATTTTTTTGGGTGCAAATAATCATTAACTTAGAATTTAATGGCAGCAACACATTGCAAAAAAGTTGACACAGGGGCATTTTTACCACTGTGTTACATGGCCTTTCCTTTTAACAACACGCAGTATAAAGGTTTTGGAACTGAAGACACCAATTTTTGAAGCTTTTCAGATGGAATTATTTCCCATTCTTGCTTGATGTACAACTTAAGTTGTTCAACAGTCCGGGGTCTCCGTTGTGGTATTTTAGGCTTCACAATGCGCCACACATTTTCGATGGGAGACAGGTCTGGACTACAGGCAGGCCAATTTAGTACCCGCACTCTTTTACTATGAAGTCACGCTGTTGTAACACGTGGCTTGCCATTGTCTTGCTGAAATAAGCAGGGGCGTCCATGATAATGTTGCTTGGATGGCAACATTTGTTACTCCAAAACCTGTATGTACCTTTCAGCATTAATGGTGCCTTCACAGATGTGTAAGTTACCCATGCCTTGGGCACTAATACACCCCCATACCATCACAGATGATGGCTTTTGAACATTGCGCCTATAACAGCCCGGATGGTTGTTTTCCTCTTTGTTCCGGTGGACACGACGTCCACAGTTTCCAAAAACAATTTGATATGTGGACTTGTCAGACCGCAGAACACTTTTCCACTTTGCATCAGTCCATCTTAGATGAGCTCGGGCCCAGCGAAGCCGACGGCGTTTCTGGGTGTTGTTGATAAATGTCTTTCGCTTTGCATAGTAGAGTTTTAACTTGCATTTACAGATGTAGCGACAAACTGTAGTCACTGAGAGTGGTTTAATGAGCCGATGTGGTGATATCCTATACACACTGATGTCGCTTTTTGATGCAGTACCACCTGAGGGGTCAAAAGTCCGTAATATCATTGCTTACATGCAGTGATTTCTCCAGATTCTCTATACCTTTTGACGATATTACAGACCTTAGATGGTGAAATCCCTAAATTCCTTGCAACAGCTCGTTGAGAAATGTCGTTCTTAAACTGTGAAGAAATGCGTGACCAAATTGTCGAACAAAGTGGTGACCCTCGCCCCATCCTTTGTTTGTGAATGACTGAGCATTTCATGGAAAGCTGCTTTTACACCCAATCATGGCACCCACCTGTTCCCAATTAGCCCGTTCACCTGTGGGATGTTCCAAATAAGTGTTTGATGAGCATTCCTCAATTTTCTCAGTCTTTTTTGTCACTTGTCCCAGCTTTTTTGAAACATGTCGTAGGTATCAAATTCCAAATGAGCTAATATTTTCAAAAAATAACAGTTTTCCTCTTCGAATGTTAAGTCTTTGCAGTCTATTCAATTGAATATAGGTTGAAAAGGATTTGCAAATCATTGTATTCCGTTTTTAATTACCATTTAAACAACGTGCCAATTTCACTGGTTTGGGGGTTTTGTAGATAGAGCGGGCGTACCACTACCACACTATACTGAGCGTAAGAAGTTAGAACATCTGCAAAAGAGACCAGATCTGTCAAATGAAGACAAAATGCCGAAAAACCACACTGGAGCTAAAAGTGCAGCACAAAAGCATTTTTCAAATGTAGCGTCTGGGATGCTGCCAGGTTTATCCAGGTGCTATAACGACTACTCTAGCAAGTAGTTTCACACTGCACACTATGTGTGTTCCTAAGACTATTAACTGGGCCATGTAGCACTGTTTACTTTTCAAAACCTAGAAACCAAACTAACTGCAAATTGATGTAAAAACCATCAGTGAATAACAACACTAAAGGAGATTATATTTTGAAATGATCATTATTATTATTTTTTTTTAATCCTTTAGCAGAAAATTGAGTAATGTGCTAGCAAAAGTTGTGTGTTTGAACAGAGACAAACCCTTCCACCGTGTCAGACATGAGCTAAGTGCAGACCGGACAGGTCCCCAAAGAGCTTGGAACAACTCATGCAGTCCAGGTGACTTATTCTGTTTGTGTGAACCATGACAGGAATCACACCTGCTGCAGCACAACAACAAACTGAACAATGGACGCCGTGAAAGGCGAGCCAACTATTCCAGACTGGTCCAGGTAAAATACACGGCCGGTGGAGGTGTTTGATCACGTGACCCTCCCAAAACCAACAGAGGGAGTGTTGGGCTCTCTTCACTCTTTCCTTCTGCCTCAGCCAGTCTAGAGTCTCCACCCTTGTCCTCACTCATTGCTGCTGGCTGCAACCCTCTTTTTATGTTCCGCATTAAGTAAGCTTGCAAGACACTAAGTCTGAAAAGTTTGTGTTTTATTACGGTAAATAGTGATAATAAACACCACTAATCATCACAATATGGATTTAAGAGATTTACCAAGTATGCTTATGATTGGATTCAAGTCACACACATGCAACGGTCTAAATGTCTTTCTGCTGTGTTCTGCATAACTGTGTTCATTTTTACCAACACACATTACAGGCCAAAAGTTTGGACACACCTCATTCAATGTGTTTTCTTTATTTTCATGACTATTTACATTGTACATTGTCACTGAAGGCATCAAAACTATGACACCTGTGAGGTGAAAACCATTTCAGGTGACTACCTCTGGAAGCTCATGGAGAGAATGCCAAGAGTGTGCAAAACGCTAATCAGAGCAAAGAGTGGTGGCTATTTTGAAGAAACTAAATTATTTACATATATATATATATATATATATATATATATATATATAAGTTGATTGGCAACACTAAATTGGCCCTAGTGTGTGAATGTGAGAGTGAATGTTGTCTGTCTATCTGTGTTGGCCCTGCGATGAGGTGGCGACTTGTCCAGGGTGTACCCTGCCTTCCGCCCGATTGTAGCTGAGATAGGCGCCAGCGCCCCCGCGACCCCGAAAGGGAATAAGCGGTAGAAAATGGATGGATATATATATATATATATATATATATATATATATATATATATATATATATATATATATATATGTGTGTGTGTGTGTGTGTGTGTGTGTGTAAATAATTTAGTTTCTTGAATGAATACACAATCGTTTTGAATCGGAAAAAATATTGTTTTTGAATCGAAAAAAAATCGATATATTATCGAATCGTGACCCCAATCCCATGATTCGATTCAAGATTGATTCTTGGGGTCACGATTCGATAATATATCGATTTTTTTCGATTCAAAACGATTGTGTATTCATTCAATACATAGGATTTCAGCAGGATCTACCCCAGTCTGCTGACATGCAAGCAGAGTAGTAGATTAAAAAAAAAAGCTTTTATAACTTTAAAGGACAATGTTTTATCAACTGTTTGCAATAATGTAAATTTGTTTTAATTATTAAACGAACCAAAAATATGACTTATTTTATCTTTGTGAAAACATTGGACACAGTGTGTTGTCAAGCTTATGAGATGCGATGCAAGTGTAAGCCACTGTGACACTATTGGTCTTTTTTGTTATTTTTATAAATGTCTAATGATAATGTCAATGAGGGATTTTTAATCACTGCTATGCTGAAATTATAACTAATATTGATACTGTTGTTGATAATATTCATTTTTGTTTCACTACTTTTGGTTTGTTCTGTGTCGTGTTTGTGTCTCCTCTCAATTGCTCTGTTTATTGCAGTTCTGATTGTTGCTGGGTCAGGTTTGGTTTTGGAATTGGATTGCATTGTTATGGTTTTGCTGTGTAGTGGTTTGTTGGATTGATGAATAAAAAAAAAATAATCGATTTTTCAAAAATGACAATCGATTCTGAATCGCACAACGTAATCTATTCGATTCGTATTCGAAATGATTTTTTCCCATACCCCTAATATATATATATATATATATATATATATATATATATATATATATATATATATATATATATATATATATATATATATATATTAGGGCTGGGCAACGATTAAAAATTTTAATCAAAGTTAATCGCACTATTTCTCCGATTAATCGCAATTAACTGCATTGTATACACAAAGCCCAATAATGAATTCAAAAGTAGTGTGTAGTGCACCTTTATTGGAATATTCTCCCACATGAACAAAAGCGCCAAAACATTTGTTGTGCAAACACAATTTAAATCAGTCCTTGTTAAACAGTAGCAGTTAAATAGCATATTTTATGAAAATCAACTCAAAAAATTTAAATACAAACATTTAAGCTTATTGCCACTGCCAGGGTATTTAAGTTATCCTGTTTGTTATGGAAAATAAATATAATCTACATACAAATCTCTGAGCCACAATCATAACATCTGAACAGGCAATTTCTGAGGTAACAGCAGACTTTTTTTTTTTATCAGGGTCTTATGTTTAAAAAACCTATATTATAGGTAGTGGGCTGTTTGAGGGATTTTTTAATCAAATTATCCGTAGTAGCAATATTAATAATGTTGTGTTTATTCTGCGTAGTGCACTTAAAATAATTATGACCATATGTAGGAATTGATATGGGAATTTTCAGATTGTTTGCTTGGTGCTTTTTTCATAAACTGAACTTATATACATGGTACTATTTGTGATGTTATGAGCCAGGGAAAAAAAGTACTACCCTACCCAGCATGCAACAGGAGTGACGAGCATGCGCGGTAGCCCGTTATAGGTTGTGTCGCCATGACGGCATCTTGTATGTTGTGATATGCACGCTCTGAAAGCAAACGTTAAGAACTCAGCCAACACGCCTCGTCTGCATTATTCATAAATAGACAGACAACACAAATACTCCGCTGCTTCACAGGCCGCTGGATGTAGCCGGCAAAGTATTCCCATGCTAGCTAGCTGGTCTAGCAAGCACGCGTCATTCAGTCCAAAACGGCCCGATCCATACACATTCAGAATTGTCTGGCGGTCGTAAGTGATCCCGGAGTGACCACGCTGTAAGCCAGCCATGAAATTTGCAGAATTGTCCGGTATTTTTGCAAAATGTTCCATCTTTACCAAGAGCCCCTCGACGCCGAAGTACATCCGGGAGATGCCATCTTGTTAAGAAAAGGCGTTAACAAAATAAAAGCATGTAAACAACATACGCAAATGTGCGATAAAATAATTGTTGGCGTTAATAGATTGATGAGTTAACGCGTAATTAACGCATTAATTTGCCCACCCCTAATATATATATATATATATATATATATAAACATGTATATATATAACATTCAGTTATTTGACCTTTTTCTGTTTAGTACGTAACTCCACATTGTCATGATCCACTACTTGGATCATGGCATGTTCTGGTTTTCTTCTGTTGTCTTATCACCCTGTATAGTATTTGACGTCCTTAGTTCCTGGTGGCACTTCTTATTTTGTTTCTGTTGCCTAGTTACGCATTTAATGTCTCCTGTCTCTTGTTTGTCGTCGCGCACCTGCCTCTTAATATTCTGTCCCTATTTAAGCCAGCGTTTGTTTGTCTTTCGGTCTCGCTGTGTAGTTTGCTTTCCACGCAACGTCGCTATCCCGCATTGTGGTGAATACCCTTAGCTTCCATGCTATTTTGTTTGTTTGTTTCCCTAGCTCACATGCTAGCGTCGTTTGTTTCTTCTAGCTCATGCTAGTTCTGTTGGTTTTGTTTGTTAGTGCCTTCGTGCAAGTGTTTTTGTTCTCAGTTTGTTCTTTAGTATATTAATAAATCATCATTCTTACCTTCCAGCTGTGTTCCATTCCGACTGCACCAATAAGAGAACGCAATCCACACCACGATGCCCACCAAACGTCACACACTTGTTCATTCATAGTTTTGATGCCTTCAGTGACAATCTACAATGATAGTCATGAAAATAAAGAAAACGCATTGAATGAGAAGGTGTGTCTAAACTGTTGGCCTGTACTGTATATTGTACCCACAAAATATGACTCACCATATAAGTAAACAAAAAAGTCTACCCCTAGAAATGAAGCCACTTTTGCAAATTACAAAATGTACAGTATGTGTATTATATATAAAGATTGGTATCGTTCACATTTGAACTGATACGGTACCTGGGAATCGATATCGGCACTCAACAGTACCTATTTTTGGTACTTTACTGTGTTATAGATAATTAGTAATAAGGTGTGTCCAAACTTTTGGCCTGTACTGTATCTAACTGTCAAACAGACCGAAAAGGTCCAGTGCAGACTAGGAGTATAAGACAAGTCCTCCTTTTCAAGATGTGACAAGATATACATCTTTCTTAGCAGCTGGACAGTTGTTTGATAACTTTGCTTCATTGATCACCACCATTTTAAGATTAGTATCAAAACCTCCAGTTGTTTGCTAACTTCCACCATTGAGACATTTTTTTTTAAATCCCTGTGAGTTTCATCTCGTGTGTGTTTGATTGATGGATTGAAACTTTTATTAGTAGATTGCACAGAACAGTACATATTCCGTACAATTGACCACTAAATGGTAACACCCCAATAAGTTTTTCAACTTGTTTAAGTCGGGGTCCACGTTAATTAATTCATAGTGTGTGTGTGTGTGTGTGTGTGTGTGTGTGTGTGTGTGTGTGTGTGTGTGTGTGTGTGTGTGTGTGTGTGAGTGACAGGAAGAAATGCTTTGACCTTCTTGGAAAAGTTGTTTTGCCGCCATTTGTTTTTGCATGGGTCAGCAACCCGTGGCTCTTTAGCGCCACCCTAGTGGCTCCCTTGAGCTTTTGTATGCAAATGGAAAAAGATGGAAAATATTTTTTCTGTTGTACTATGGTTTCTGTAGGAGAACAAACATGACACAAACCTTCCTAATTGTTAGAAATGCCACTGTTTATATTATTTTTACATGTACTACTTTCTCCGATGCTGCCACAGAAAGACTTTTTTTATGCCTCTTCTTATTTGTCGCATTTTGTCCACCAAATATTTTATGCTTTGCGTGAATGCACAAAGATGAGCTTTGTTGATGTTATTGACTTGTTTGAGAGCTAATCAGACATATTTGGTCAATGCATGACAGCAAGCTAATCGGTGCTAACATGCTAAATAGGCTAGCTGTATGTACATATTGCATCATTATTCCTTGTTTGTAGGTATATTTGAGCTTAGTTAATTTACATTACTTATGTCCTCTGTGTATTTAGTTTATATGTTCCAGACCACAGCAAACGTTAACCTACTTGCAAAGATTGTAATAACCTATTAGAAGAACACAGCCTGCTGTTTCCTTTAAGTTGGACACACACATTTATACCTTTGGCCATTCTAAGCCAGAAATTTCCAGAAGTTATCTCATCCTCTGACTAGCCTCCATTTTACTAATGATTTCCAATGTTGCAAAAATGCGTAGAATAGAAATTTAAATACAACATTTCTGTCTACAAAGAGTTGTGTCGGCCTTCGATAGTAGGCTAATATAGCTAATATAGACACATCATGTGTTGCCTTCATTACAACACTTATATAAGACTTTTAAAGTCATTTTGATAGTAGGCTAATATAGACACTTACATCATGTGTTGCCTTCATTACAACACTTATATGAGGCTTTTAAAGTCATTTTGATAGTGGGCTAATGTAGACACTTACATCATATGTTGCCTTCATTACAACACTTATATAAGACTTTTAAAGTCATTTTGGTAGGCTAATATAGACACTTACATCATGTGTTGCCTTCATTACAACACTTATATAAGACTTTTAAAGTCATTTTGGTAGGCTAATATAGACACTTACATCATATGTTGCCTTCATTACAACACTTATATAAGACTTTTAAAGTCATTTTGGTAGGCTAATATAGACACTTACATCATGTGTTGCCTTCATTACAACACTTATATGAGGCTTTTAAAGTCATTTTGATAGTGGGCTAATATAGACACTTACATCATATGTTGCCTTCATTACAACACTTATATGAGGCTTTTAAAGTCATTTTGATAGTGGGCTAATATAGACACATCATATGTTGCCTTCATTACGACACTTATATAAGACTTTTAAAGTCATTTTGATAGTAGGCTAATATAGACACTTACATCTTATGTTGCCTTCATTACAACACTTATATAAGACTTTTAAAGTCATTTTGATAGTAGGCTAATATAGACACTTACATCATGTGTTGCCTTCATTACAACACTTATATAAGACTTTTAAAGTCATTTTGATAGTAGGCTAATATAGACACTTACATCTTATGTTGCCTTCATTACAACACTTATATAAGACTTTTAAAGTCATTTTGATAGTAGGCTAATATAGACACATCATGTGTTGCCTTCATTACAACACTTATATGAGGCTTTTAAAGTCATTTTGATAGTGGGCTAATGTAGACACTTACATCATATGTTGCCTTCATTACAACACTTATATAAGACTTTTAAAGTCATTTTGGTAGGCTAATATAGACACTTACATCATGTGTTGCCTTCATTACAACACTTATATAAGACTTTTAAAGTCATTTTGGTAGGCTAATATAGACACTTACATCATATGTTGCCTTCATTACAACACTTATATAAGACTTTTAAAGTCATTTTGGTAGGCTAATATAGACACTTACATCATGTGTTGCCTTCATTACAACACTTATATGAGGCTTTTAAAGTCATTTTGATAGTGGGCTAATATAGACACTTACATCATATGTTGCCTTCATTACAACACTTATATGAGGCTTTTAAAGTCATTTTGATAGTGGGCTAATATAGACACATCATATGTTGCCTTCATTACGACACTTATATAAGACTTTTAAAGTCATTTTGATAGTAGGCTAATATAGACACTTACATCTTATGTTGCCTTCATTACAACACTTATATAAGACTTTTAAAGTCATTTTGATAGTAGGCTAATATAGACACTTACATCTTATGTTGCCTTCATTACAACACTTATATAAGACTTTTAAAGTCATTTTGATAGTAGGCTAATATAGACACTTACATCATGTGTTGCCTTCATTACAACACTTATATGAGGCTTTTAAAGTCATTTTGATAGTGGGCTAATATAGACACTTACATCATATGTTGCCTTCATTACAACACTTATATGAGGCTTTTAAAGTCATTTTGATAGTGGGCTAATATAGACACATCATATGTTGCCTTCATTACGACACTTATATAAGACTTTTAAAGTCATTTTGATAGTAGGCTAATATAGACACTTACATCTTATGTTGCCTTCATTACAACACTTATATAAGACTTTTAAAGTCATTTTGATAGTAGGCTAATATAGACACTTACATCATGTGTTGCCTTCATTACAACACTTATATAAGCCTTTTAAAGTCATTTTGGTAGGCTAATATAGACACTTACATCATGTGTTCCCTTCATTACAACACTTATATAAGACTTTTAAAGTCATTTTGGTAGGCTAATATAGACACTTACATCATGTGTTGCCTTCATTACAACACTTATATGAGGCTTTTAAAGTCATTTTGATAGTGGGCTAATATAGATACTTACATCATATGTTGCCTTCATTACAACACTTATATGAGGCTTTTAAAGTCATTTTGATAGTGGGCTAATATAGACACTTACATCATATGTTGCCTTCATTACAACACTTATATGAGGCTTTTAAAGTCATTTTGATAGTGGGCTAATATAGACACATCATATGTTGCCTTCATTACAACACTTATATAAGACTTTTAAAGTCATTTTGATAGTAGGCTAATATAGACACTTACATCATATGTTGCCTTCATTACAACACTTATATAAGACTTTTAAAGTCATTTTGATAGGCTAATATAGACACATCATGTGTTGCCTTCATTACAACACTTATATAAGACTTTTAAAGTCATTTTGGTAGGCTAATATAGACACTTACATCATGTGTTGCTTTTATTATAACACTTATATAAGGCTTTTATAGTCATTTTGATAATAGGCTAATTAAAAGTTAAAGTACCAATGATTGACACACACACCCTAGGTGTGGCGAAATTATTCTCTGCATTTGACCCATGACCCTCGATCACCCCCTGAGAGGTGAGGGGAGCAGTGGGCAGCAGCGGTGGTCGCGCCCGGAATAATTTTTGGGTGGTTTAACCCCCAATTCCAACCTTTGATGCTGAGTGCCGTTTATAGTCTTTGGTATGACTCGGCTGGGGTTTGAACTCACAAGTTACCGATATCAGGGTGGACACTCTAACCACTAGACCAGGGGTGCCCATTACGTCGATCGCGTTGGGTGTGTCAGTTAATCGCAAGCCAGGCATTAAAAAAATAGACATAGCACACTGGAGTCCGTCCCAAGATGGCGACGGGGATGGCGAGCGAGCGGTGAGGCGGGGCGTGCCGGGAGCGACGCCACAATCGAGATCAGGTGCGTGAATCGCGCACCTGGATACCAATAATGAATCCTCTCGCACTGTTTAAATGGGCGGCAGCCGTGAACGTCGGGGAGAGAGGTGGAGAAACAACGAAGGAACGGGAGGGAGAGACGACAACACAAGCAGCAGCGCATGCAACCCGGAAGAGAGCGAGAGGCAGACGCAGACAACAGGGAAGGCTGAAAAGCTACACGCAAAAGACTTTGCTTATTGAAAAATAAATAAGTCTACACCTGCTCAAATTCATGTCCGTCTTGGTGGTCCCTGGAACCCGGACGACGGCTTGAATGTTTAAAAACGAGTATGCAAGTTGGACAAATGAGATGCCAAATCCAACCACTTTCATGTGGTATTGGACAGAAAGGAGGACTTTATTTCTCCTCCATTTGAAAATGTGGACGTTATCAGCACCACTGTCTGATTCCAATCAATGCAAGTCATCAGAATCAGGTAATACACCAACTTATATTCTTGTCTTCATGAAAGAAAGGAATCTATATGTGTTAAACATGCTTGTATTATCATTAAACAACATTAACATGTTTACAAAAATGTATCTTTCATAAATAAATAAATATAAATTATAAATATGAATGAGGTAGATTTCCTCGACTTGGTCAATTGAAAAGTAGTTCGCCTGCAGAAAAAGTATGAGCACCCCCGCACTAGACCATAGATAACCGGTAGTATCGACCAAGTACAGAATTTGTACCCATCCCTATTCTGAGCATATTTCTCTCTTTCATCATATATCTTATTGACTTAAGTCTTACCAAGGTACCTTTTGAGTTACCCATTTTTACTCGGTGATCTCCCAAAAAGGAATATTCATTTGTTTGTATTTACATATTTCTACAGTTGTGATCAAAATGATTCAACCCCCACACAATTTTGGTGTTTTAGCAAGTTGGACATTTATTCCGTATTTTGTTTACAGTAATATCAAATACAAGTGTGTCAAATAGATAAATGCAACTTAAATTGTAACACTGTATTTTACAAAATACCAAAAAAGGACATTTTTCTTAATATCTCATTGACAAAATTATTCAACCCCCTAGTTACATGCATCTTTAGTACTTAGTAGAACACCCTTTGGCAGTAATTACATCCTTCAAACGTGATACATAACCGGACACAAGCTTCTTGCAACCATCTACAGGTATTTTAGTCCATTCCTCTTGGGCAAAGGCCTCCAGTTCATTCATATCCTTGGGCTTGCGTGTTGCAACTGCCTTCTTCAAGTCCCACCACAGGTTTTCTATAGGATTTAGGTCTGGCGACTGTGAAGGCCACTCCAGAGTCTTCCAGCCCTTCTTCTGCAACCACTCTGATGTTGATTTGGAGGTATGCTTGGGATCGTTGTCCTGTTGGAAGGTCCAACGTCTCCCAAGCCTCAGCTTCGTAACTGACTTCATGACATTTGCAGTTAATATATCCTGGTCAGAAATAGTATTCATAATGCCTAAACGCGCTGGAGATTCCTGGTACCCGAGGCAGAGAAACAGCCCCAGAGCATGATTGACCCCCCACCATGCTTAACAGTAGGCAAGGTGTTCTTCTCTTTGTGAACTTCATTTTTTCTCCTCCAGACATTACGTTGATTCATAGGCCCAAAGAGTTCCAGTTTTGTCTCATCACTCCATAGAACAGTTTCCCAAAACCTTTGGGGTTTGACCAGATGATTTTTGGCATACTGGAGTCTATTTTTCTTGTGCCTGGTAGTCAGAAGTGGGAGTTCTGGCATGGAGGCCTTCATCTCGCAGTACGCGCCTTATTGTCTGGGACGAAACCTGCGTTCCCCCCTCTGCAATGTCCTGTTGTAGTTCCTCAGCTGTTACCCGGGGGTTTTCACCACTGTACGCTTCAAATACCGGACAGAAGTTGCCACAGCATCCTCTTTCTACCACGCCTAGGTAGTGTTTCCACTGTGCCTTTAGCTTTAAACTTGCGAATTATGCTTCCAATTGTGTCTCTTGGAATGTGTAATGTCTTTGCTATTTTCTTATATCCATATCCTTTCTTATGAAGAGAAATTACATCCTCTCTTGACTTCTTTGACCACTCCCTGGACTTCACCATGTTGCAAATACACCATTGACCATCTACAAGAAGCTGAGCGTCACAGTCTTTTTCAATCAGTTTAATTGTTGCTCGTTATGGTTTTAATCACATCTACAGGTGTTTTCAACACCTGATTGAAAAGACCTTATTCAAATTCTGTTCTTAAGAGTTATGATCTTCAAGGGGTTGAATAATTTTGTCAATGAGATATTAAGAGAAATGACACTGTTTGGTATGTTACAAAATATAATGTTGTAATTCAAGTTGCATTTGTCTATTTATGCATCTTTATTTGATATGACTACAAACAAAATACGGAATAAATGTCCTAATTGCTAAAACACTACAATTGTCTGGGGGTTGAATAATTTTGATCACAACTGTATTTCTTTTACTTTTTATTCATAGCTGTATGTAGAAGTGTCTGGTTGTATCTGCTGCTTTAATGTCTTTAATGTCCTATGTGTTCTTTGATGTCTGATGTTTCCCTCTTACACACATGTAAGAGGGATGTGTACTATGGCTATGAGTTGTTGTTTTTTTCCCTTGGCCTCAGTCTGAACCCCCTCTCCAGGGCCCAGGCTAAAACCGATTTTTTTATTTTATTTTAATGTTCTATTTTTTTCTCCCCCCCTTGTTTACCTGTATCTCATCTTTTTTTGTAAGGGGCGCTGGAAGCCGGCAGACCCGTCAGCGATCCTGTTCTGTCTCCCTGTAATGATTGTCTGATCTTGAATGGGATTGTGCTGAAAATTGTAATTTTCCTGAAGGAACTCTCCTGACGGAATAAATAAAGTACTATCTAATCTAATCTAATCTAATATATTCATGTATTCATACGAGTCTTTTTTTTTTTACTGTTCTACTCCTTTTGAGCTGAGAAAATCAATCTGAGATCAGCACAGGCTTTTTGTAATGTCATCCTGGCCATTCAGCAACAACTGGAAGGTGGTCTTGTGGGTTGGACTGGCTCGCATTTTCTGCTTGTTTTGGTATCGCAGGCATTTCGACCGAGATTATGCACTAGTCAGGCAGGAGCCAGGCAACAGACAGCCGTGAGAACCGAGGAGCCAATTTCATCCACAGAGCTATAAATCACAATGGGGGAGTTGTGACAATGAAGGGTGAAAAGTCGACGTTGCAAACTTTCCCATAAATAGAAGGGCACAACATCTTATTTGACGCACAACCTCGGTTTTGAAACGGCGCCAGTCGACCCAATGTCAACACTGACTATTCAGCTGACTACTTAGTCATTGTGGCCATGACCACAATGCATCGCCCCTTAGCTGTGGAGCAAGACCCCAGAAGACAAAAGCAAACAAATACATGTGTATCAATAAACGTATCATTGATGAATTCATCTAGCAAATCATGACCCCTGTGTAACCCTCCTTAATTGTTTTGAGAAGGAGCTTCTGCGGGGGTGAAATAGTCTCTTGCATTTAGAACAGGGGTCTCAGACACGTGGCCCGCGGGCCAATTGAGGCCCGCGAGACGTTATTTTGCGGCCCCCCACCTTAATATGAAAGTTGAATGTTAGTGCGGCCCGCAAGTTTTGTATGAATGGCGCGTGACAGCGTTGTGTGCGGAGCTGAAGGGATCTACCAATCACGGTGTGGTATGTGGCTCTCGAGGGCCGAACATTGATGTCACTTGTGTGATGCAAACAGCGCTCTAGCCCCCCCTAAAAAAAACACAGACAAAACTGCTTGTAATTTCTGTTAGGAATGTTGTAGAGACATGAAAGAAAAACCTCTACGTAAGCCTGACTTAGACCTACATTTCATACAATGACATCCTTCAGCAAAAATCAACAGGAAGTTGGGAAACACCCCTTCAACACAAAAGTTTCCTAAAAAATGTCCTTTTTGCCTCTTTGACCTGTAATTTTACCCCCTTAAAATGCTTAAAAACTCACCAAACTGGACACACACATCAAAACTGGCAAAAATTGCGATCTAATAAAAAAACAAACCCCAAAACTTAAAATTGCGCTAGGAATAAAACACAGACAAAACTGCTCCTTGGAAGAAAACACAGACAAAACTGCTTGTAACTTCCGATAGGAATGTTGTAGAGACATGAAACAAAAACCTCTATGTAGGTCTCACTTAGACCTACATTTCATTAATTAACATCCTTCAGCAAAAATCAACAGGAAGTTGGCAATTACCCCTTCAAAACAAAAGTTTTGTAAAAACTTGTGACCTTTTTTCAAACATTATCTCCTCTGAGCGAGTTTGTTGTGTCGGCTTCAAACTCGCACAGGAAAGAGATTGAACCCTTCTGATTAAAAGTTGCGCAAATAGTTTTTCTAACTGCTCCGGTTTTGATTTTACGAGCCTTCAAAGAACTGCTGCGCTGATGCCGTCTCAAGATGGCCGCTTAAAAGCAGGAAGCACCAGTGTGACCACACAATGCAGAGAAGGTAGGTACTGTGCGGGTAAAGATATGTTAACTGGGTGAAAGAAGGAGGCACCAGTTTGACTCCAGGATACAGAGAAGGTAGGTAAAATGCAGGTAAAGATAAGTTGTCTGGGTGATGGCAGGAAGCACCAGCATGTATGGGTGAAAGAAAGAAGCACCAGTGTGACCTCAGGATGCAGGGAAGGTAGGTAACGTGCAGGTAAAGATATGTTGAATGAATGGGTAAAGGCAGGAAACACCAGCAAAAGTTGGTCCCGCCCATTGCTGCTTGCAGCTTTAATTTATATTTTAATTTTATTTTGTGTTGACAATAAAAACAAAGACATTTAAAACGATTTTTTTTAAAGAAATCTTTTCTTGCGGCCCAGCCTCAGACAGACTCTGCATCCAGTGGCCCCCAGGTAAATTGAGTTTGAGATCCCTGATTTAGAATAATAAGAGTCCAGCTGCTGAAACTGCTGCCTTTGGACTCATGTTTGCTCTTTTTTCTGCTTCTCTTACTCTGCTTTGTTTCCAGAGAGAGAGAGAAGTTTATCGAGCCACTTCAGTACCTCCGCGAGATACAAACAGGAAGTTAGCGATTACAAATCCAAATAAAATGCCTGAGTGTTATGCAACCGAGATTTGCGAGGAAAAAACCAAAAGCTGCCTCGACAAAGTGCACCCACCGGCCAAACAAACACGCAGGCAACATGTTGCATTCAATGATTTAGTTCATGCTCAGGAAGGTCTCTAACCCCCCCCCCCCACAAAAATAAAACTAGCTGGTTACTTCCAGGTTTAAGGAGAGTGGTGTATTTGGACAGGCTATACCATATTATTACTCCAAGGCTCGGATAAGAAGCGAAAATTACTCTAACACACTGTTTTTCAACCTTTTCTGAGCCAAGGCACACTGAAAAAATGTGGAGGCACTAAACATTAAAAATTGAAACTCAGCAGCCGATATTGACAGTAAAAAGTCGTTCTCGCAATTGTTGGATATGAATTCAAACCATAACTAAGCATGCATCACTATAGCTAGTCATGTCTTGGTGGTCATGTTTAGTTTGGTTATGTTCTGTTTGGTTTTTGCACTCTCTCAATTCCTGTTTGTTCACTCCCTGCTTTGTTTCCATGCCCACCCATTAGTTTTCTCCTGCCCTCATGTCACGCACCGGATTCATTTGGACTCATGCACCTGTTAATCACCACAGCACTATTTAAGCCGGTAGTTGCCAGGCAGTCTGTTGTGATGCGCTTCCCGGATCACATTCTTATTTTGGTTTTTGAGTCCTTTCGTGTTTTTTGATTGTTTTGGACTCCCCCAGTTCCGTGTTGTGCACTTCCCTGTTTGTTCCGTTACCATGGTTTCGTATTAGTTCCACCTGCTACTTGTTTTTGACGCGCACCTGTGTTAATTTCTGACTTCCCTATTTAAGCCTGCCTTCTCCCTTTGTTCATTCTGGATCTTTTGTTTGCTTTAAGCAACATTCACGAGGCGTCACTTTAGAAGTCTGTTTTCTAAGCTAAATTTTACCTTAGCTTCTCGTGCGCTCGGCGTGTATATTTGGACTCTTTTGACTCAGTGCTAAGTATTAGCGTTAGCTTTCCGTGCATTTGGCATGCGTTTTCTTTTGTTCATTTTGTCTGTTTTGTACCAGTGTTATAATTTTGTATATTACACCCAGCTCTTACCTCCTATTCCTGTTCCGTCTGGTCCTCTTGCATCTTGGGGGGACAACTCGTGCATCACTATGCGCTACGCCCGTGACACAGTCAGCCTCGCGACATCACTCTTTTCACACTCCTGACACTTCTGATTGCTCACCTCTTGCCATATTTTCATGCTTTTCACGTCACAGTAAGTGTAGTTTTGTTTCATGTCCTTAGTCTGTTTATGTGTTAGTTTTGTTCCTGCGTTAAGTTTGTTCCCCTCCTTGTGCGCACCCTTTGTTTTTGTAGAACTTTTGAGTGTTAAAATTAAAATATGTCATTACCTTCACGTCGTGTCCGGTCCAGTTGCTTTGCACCACGGGAAAACAAACCTCACCAAAGTCCACGTCTTGATTATAGCTCTTGTCTCAAAGTAGGTGTACTGTCACCAACACTGACAGTACACCTACTCCAAAAACTCAAGAAAAACCCCTCCAAAAACTCCCCCAAAAAATTATTTGGAGTTCTTGTCCTGCCCTCCTATTTTGGTGTTGATTGTCATGTCATGTACGGATGTACTTTGTGGACGCCGTCTGCTGCCCCACATGCTGTAAGTCTTTGCTGTCGTCCAGCATTCTGTTTTTGTTTACTTTGCAGCCAGTTCAGTTTTAGTTTCGTTTTGCATAGCCATCCCTAGGCTTCAATGTATTTTTCTTAGCTGCACTTGCCTTTTGTTTAGTTTTGGTTTAAGCATTAGATACCTTTTTAACTGCACGCTGCCTCCCGCATATTGTAATCACAACAAACTATGTTCCCGACATCTAAAAAGCAATTAGCTACCTGCTGCCACCCATACTTGCCAACCCTCACGATTTTTCCGGGAGACTCACGAATTTCAGTGCCCCTCCCGAAAATATCCAAGGGAAACCATTCTCGTAAATTTCGCCCTATTTTCACCCGGACAACAATATTGAGGGCGTGACTTGATAGCACTGTCTTTAGTGACCTCTACAATTTGTCGTCACGTCCGCTTTTTCTCCATAGAAACAGCCTGCAGGCCCGGTCACATATTGCACGTGGCTTCTACAGACACACGTAACTGACTGCAAGGCGTACTTGGTCAACAGCCATACAGGTCACACTGAGGGTGGCCGTATAAACAACTTGAACACTGTTACAAATATGCGCCACACTGTGAACCCAAACCAAACAAGAATGACAAACACATTTTGCGAGAACATCCGCACCGTAACAAAACATAAACACAACAGAACAAATACCCAGACCCCCTTGCAGCACTAACTCTTTCGGGACGCTACAATTTACACCCCCGCTAACACCGAACCCCGCCCACCTCAAATGTACTGCAAACAACTCCAGTAGTTTAATGAAGAAATGTAATAATAAAGTACAACGTGTACTGTACCTTGGAGAGTGGACTTTTACAGTATCTCCTTTGAGCAGCTTCTCCATATTTTCTAGGATAAATGTGTCTGCTGAGTTTATAATGATTTAAAATGCTCATGCAATAGATAACATTGTCTACGCTATTCTAAAAACATTCAAACGTATACAAAAACAATATACGCTGTTCACTTCCATCCATCCATTTTCTACCGCTTATCCCTTTTGGGGTCGCGTATGGTGCTGGAGCCTATTCCAGCTACAATCGGGCGGAAGGCGGGGTTCACCCTGGACAAGTGGCCACCTCTTTGCAGGGCCAACACGGTGTACACTTCTGACACGTATTTAAGTTTATCATGAACTTTTTACACTCTTTTTAGACATGATTCATCCCATTCCCAGTATTTAATGCTGCTAACAAAACCGACTAAATCTTATGACAGAGTGAGACCTCTTTTTGGCTTTGGCTACATACTGTCTTTGTGCCTCATGGCCGAATTGTTGTTGCTGTCAGTTGAACAAAAGAGAAGAGTGAGGATACTTGCAGGCAGTAATGTTAGATTAAACATTTGATTAATGCAAATAAAAAACATTATGCATTAAATAGGACCGTAATTAAGTAATCGCAATTAACGCAATCATTTGATTTTCCTAATTTTAACGTCCTTGGCTGACTAATTCTGCTTTAGCACTTTAGAGACGGGCAATAATGCGCTCAAATTGCTTGCTGGGTCATATTTTTGTTGACTTCTTTCTTTAATTCATGGAATATGTCCGCTTCTTCTCAGCAGTCTTCTTCACACTGACTTTCTTCGGCCCAATAGTTAGAAAACAAAGTTATGTCAATCCCTAATATAAGCTTATACAAGTAAATAGGGGAAGATCGAAATTTTGTTTGAATCTTAGAGGGTTCTTAATGACAATTGCTACGTGGCAGTGAGGCTCATTACTTGAATCTTTGCTTTCAACCTGAAGCAAAACAATCATCCTAGAGACAGCCCAATATTGGAAAATTGTATCCTGAGGTACCACTGTGTATAGTAGGGGTGCACAAAAAATGTATTCACATCCGAATCTTATTCATCACGATTTTAAATCAATTCATAATTAAAAAAAAAAACATTTTTTCTTTTTATGTTTTTTTTTTTATAAGAATCAATTTTATAAAAGACCTTTTAGGCCAGGGGTGTCAAACTCAGAATCTGTGCGCATCCAGGGCCGGACTATTACAGTCTTAGCATTAAAACTAAAAAATAAAGACAACTTCAGATTCTTTTCTTTAGCCAAAAATAAAACAAACACTTTCTGAAAATATTAAAATAAAAATATAGAAAAAATGACCAGCAGCGGTAAAGTTTAGATCCATGAAGTAAATAAGAAAGTGAATGAATGTTTATAAATGAATACATTTACGTATGCATAAAAAATTTTCTTTTGTATATATATTTTTTTTAATGAATTAAATAATTTTTATCACAACCTTTTCCCAAAACTAAACATAGAATGTGGGATATAACAAGATAATACATACATTCACCATTTGTTTTCAAAACGCTTACAAGAAAGTGGGACCCCAAACATTTACTGTGGTACCCCATTTTTATGACTTGATGGGGTCACTGGGACCCCATTTTGAAAATTCCTAGCACCAACACTGATGAAGTATTGGTGTGTGCAAAACAGCAGCAGGCAGCTGTGGCCTGCGGGCCGGTTCTAATACTAATCAAATATCATCCTGGGGGCCATAGATCGATCTTTCATAGATAATGCTTTGACTT
This sequence comes from Nerophis ophidion, assembly GCF_033978795.1. Lineage (NCBI taxonomy): Eukaryota > Metazoa > Chordata > Actinopteri > Syngnathiformes > Syngnathidae > Nerophis > Nerophis ophidion. The sequence continues at coordinate 27,328,715 of NC_084634.1, forward strand.
TGACACCCCTGATTTAGGCAATTTCCATTAAAGTACCAATGATTGTCACACACACACTAGATGTGGCGAAATTATTCTATGCATTTGACCCATCACCCTTGATAACCCCCTGGGAGGCGAGGGGAGCAGTGGGCAGCAGCGGTGGCCGCGCCCGGGAATCATTTATGGTGATTTAACCCCCAATTCCAACCCTTGATGCTGAGTGCCAAGCAGGGAGGTAATGGGTCCTATTTTTGTAGTGTTTGGTATGACTCGGCTGGGGTTTGAACTCACCACCTATCGATCTCAGGGCGGACACAAGACGCCACCTCACAGGTCAAAACCACAAGTCCCAGAAAATAATTAAAAGAATGTGACACTATTTCCTGGTTCATTAGAATGACGGAAGATGACAGGACCATACCAGTAACTATTGAAGCAGTTCCTCATTGGGATTCAAAGACCAAAAAGATGATATTTTACCTATAAAAGTTGATTTGTGAATTTGCGTCACATTTGTTAGCTAGCTAGCTAATTCCATGCTGATGGACGATTCTGTAAAATGACCAATACCTCAAATGTGATTCATTTAGCAGCCAAATTCAAATGTGTTTTTCCTGTTTTATGGACATCTGGTGTACATTTGTTGCGAAATCCTACTCCCTAAACCGGGAGTCGGCAACCCGTGGCTCTTTAGCGCCGCCCTAGTGGCTTTCTGGAGCTTTTTCAAAAATGGAAAAAAATGAAGGAAAAAAAAATAAATCTTTTGTTTTAATATGGTTTCTGCAGGAGGACAAACATGACACAAACCTCCCTAACTATTATAAAGCACACATTTTTTTTTAACATTAAACATGCTTCACTGATTCGAGTATTTGGCGAGCACTGTTTTGTCCTACTAATTTTGGCGGTCATTGAACGCACCGTGGTTTGTTTACAACGTAAACAAACCACAGGTGCCCATTAAGTCGATCGCAAAATACCAGTCGATTGTAGAGGGTGTGTCGGTCGGTCGCCATCCAGGCATTAAAAAATGACGTCACTTTCGTCATTTGATTGACATTCACGGCAAAAGATCTTCTGAGATAACACTGGTTGAAGAGAGGAAGGCGAGAAACACTTTTTATTTCAACAAACTCTCGCATCGTACCTGCCGTCACAAAACTAAAGACCGAATGCACAGTTCACAATAAAGGCGCTGCTTTATCCAGCCTGCACTAACAAAATAAAAGTCTCAAAAAACTGCCGTGCAGGGAGTTTACCGCCATTGCATTTCTTGTAAAGTTTATAAAATCGAGTATGGAAGCTAGACAAATCCATCCATCCATCTTCTTCCGCTTATCCGGGTCGGATCGCGGGGGCAACAGCCTAAGCAGGGAAACCCAGACTTCCCTTTCCCCAGCCACTTCGTCTAGCTCTTCCCGGGGGATCCCGAGGCGTTCCCAGGCCAGCCGGGAGACATAGTCTTCCCAACGTGTCCTGGGTCTTCCCCGTGGCCTCCTACCGGTTGGACGTGCCCTAAACACCTCCCTAGGGAGGCGTTCGGGTGGCATCCTGACCAGATGCCCGAACCACCTCATCTGGCTCCTCTCGATGTGGAGGAGCAGCGGCTTTACTTTGAGTTCCTCCCGGATGACAGAGCTTCTCACCCTATCTCTAAGGGAGAGCCCCGCCACACGGCGGAGGAAACTCATTTCGGCCGCTTGTACCCGTGATCTTATCCTTTCGGTCATGACCCAAAGCTCATGACCATAGGTGAGGATGGGAACGTAGATCGACCGGTAAATTGAGAGCTTTGCCTTCCGGCTCAGCTCCTTCTTCACCACAACGGATCGGTACAACGTCCGCATTACTGAAGACGCCGCACCGATCCGCCTGTCGATCTCACGATCCACTCTTCCCCCACTCGTGAACAAGACTCCTAGGTACTTGAACTCCTCCACTTGGGGCAGGGTCTCCTCCCCAACCCGGAGATGGCACTCCACCCTTTTCCGGGCGAGAACCATGGACTCGGACTTGGAGGTGCTGATTCTCATTCCGGTCGCTTCACACTCGGCTGCAAACCGATCCAGTAAGAGCTGAAGATCCCGGTCAGAAGAACCCATCAGGACCACATCATATGCAAAAAGCAGAGACCTAATCCTGCGGTCGCCGGTTTGGTGACCGCAGGATTAGGTCTCTGCTTTTTTTTAGGTCTCTAGACAAATAAGATGCCAAAAACCAACCGCTCTCATGTGGTATCGGACAGAGAGGAGCACTTTTTTTCTCCTCCATTTGAAAATGTGGACGTTATCAGCACTACTGTCTGATTCCAATCATTGCAAGTCATCAGAATTGAGGTAACACTCCAACTTAAATTCCTGTCTTCATGAAAGAAAGGAATCTATACGTGTTGAACATGCTTGTATTTTTATTAAACACCTTTCACTTGTTAACAAAAAAGTCTCTATAAAAATGAGGTAGATCCCCTCGACTTGGTCATTTGGAAAGTAGCTCCACCCGTGGTTTACATGTACAACTTTCTCCGACTTTCTAGGACGTGTTTTATGCCACTTGTTTTTCTGTCTCATTTTGTCCACCAAACTTTTAACGTTGTGCGTGAATGCACAAAGGTGAGTTTTGTTGATGTTACTGTCTTGTATGGAGTGCTAATCTGACATATTTGGTCACTGCATGACTGCAAGCTAATCAATGCTAACATGCTATTTAGGCTAACTATATGTACACATTGCATCATTAGGCCTCATTTGTAGCTATATTTATTTAGTTTCCTTTAATTCCTCTTAATTCAATGTATATCTCATGACACACTATATGTATGTAATATGGCTTTTAATTGTTTGCGGCTCCAGACAGATTTGTTTTTGTATGTTTGGTCCAATATGGCTCTTTCAACATTTTGGGTTGCCGTCCCCTGTCCTAAACAAAAATCCAAACACTTCCTGCACTTTGAAGGCATATTTCATCCAACCTGGTGAGCGTTCTGAGTGTACGCACCATGTTGGTGTGTGTCGGTTTATGTACTTCAACACCACAGACTTAAAGGAGTCTACAGTCATTTCCACAATGAGGACATTTTAGGTGAACCTATAAACATGACCAGCTGTACGATCGTGGAGCTATGGAGTCTAGCTGGCATCATGAGATGATTATGGGATGTTTTTTAAGGTCACTTCCTGAAACATGCAACCACATACAACCCCCCACTTCTGTAACACAACCATGTACACATGCAAACACACACACAAGACGTTTACAAAGGCTGTCATGAGATCTGTGGTTTGTTTTGGAAAATGACAAGATGAATGAAATGGCTTTCTAGCAGTTATACGGTCACAATAATTCACATTCTGTCAGTATGGTGTCCAAACGTTTTCCACAGAAAAATTGAAGGATGCGGGGAGGACACTTTGATATTGTTTGCGAGGCTAAAACAAAAACAACGGCGGATAAAAGGGCTGCGGCACTTTAAACCCCTGCCAGGAGATGAGACCCTCGTAGTCCTGCTCAAAAAAACCCTGCTAAAAGATGTTTATAAATAGATTCCTCCGTACCCACTACCTTTATGATTACCAGCAGGATTGCACACAGGCTTTAAAGAATAACATGTATCTGTCATGTCTTGGTGATCATGTTTAGTTTGGCTATGTTCTCTTTGGTTTTTGCACTCACTCCCTGCTTTGTTTCCATGACAACCCATTAGTTTCCACCTGTCCTCATGTCACGCACCTGATTCATTTGGACTCGCGCACCTGTTGTTAATCACGTCACCTCTATTTAAAGGCCTACTGAAATTATTTTCTTATTCAAACGGGGATAGCAGGTCCATTCTATGTGTCATACTTGATCATTTCGCGATATTGCCATATTTTTGCTGAAAGGATTTAGTAGAGAACATCGAAGATAAAGTTTGCAACTTTTGGTGCTGATAAAAAGCCTTGCCTTTACCGGAAGTCGCAGACGATGATGTCACAAGGGTGAGGGCTCTTCACATCCTCACATTGTTTATAATGGGAGCCTCCAGCAGTAAGAGCTATTCGGACCGAGAAAATGACAATTTCCCCATTAATTTGAGCGAGGATGAAAGATTAGTGGATGATGATATTGATAGCAAAGGACTAGAATTATTTTTTTTTTTTAAATAAAGTTTAAAAAAAGGCGATTGCATTGGGACGGATTCAGATGTTTTTAGACACATTTATTAGGATAATTCTGGTAAATCCCTTAACTTTCTATTGTGTTGCTAGTGTTTTAGTGAGATTAAATAGTACCTGATAGTCGGAGGGGTGTGTCCACGGGTGTCTTGAGGCCAGTCTCTGAGGGAAGTCGACGGCAGCTGCATGGACGGCGCAAGCTCAGCTCATCTCCGGTAAGAGGCGACTTTTTACCACAATTTTCTCACCGAAACATGCCGGTTGACAAGTGGTCAGGATCCATGTTCGCTTGACCGCTCTGATCCATAGTAAAGCTTCACCTCCGGGAGTTTTAAACAAGGAATCACCGTGTGTTTGTGTGGCTAAAGGCTAAAGCTTCCCAACTCCATCTTTCTACTTTGACTTCTCCATTATTAATTGAACAAATTGCAAAAGACTCAACAACACAGATGTCCAGAATGCTGTTTAATTGTGCGATGAAAAGAGACGACTTTTAGCCGCAAAGGCTGCTGCGCTAATATGTCCTGACAGTCCGTGACGTCACGCGCATGCATCATCATTCCGCGACGTTTTCAACAAGAAACTCCGTGGGAAATTTAAAATTGCATTTAGTAAACTAAACCGGCCGTATTGGCATGTGTTGCAATGTTAATATTTCATCATTGATATATAAACTATCAGACTGCGTGGTCGGTAGTAGTGGGTTTCAGTAGGCTTTTAAGCCTGTAGTTGCCAGGCAATCAGCGTGGCGACATCCCCCTCTACACACCCTTGTTATCCATGCTGATGATCTATGCTGCGCTTTTTAATGCTCTTTTCTCGTTCCAAGTAAGTTTTCATTATTCATGCCATAGTTTGCAAGTTTTGTTTCATGTCCATAGTTGACGTTATAGTTTTGGTTTTCTTAGCCAAGCTTTGTACTTCCACTGTGAGCCCCTTTTGTCTGGTCCTGTTTATAGTATAATTAAAAGATATCATTACCTTCAGGCCATGTCCGATCCAGTCGCTTTGCACCACGGGAAAACAAATCACACCAAAGTCCACGTCATGACAGTATCATTATATCAGTCAATTTATACTACATACATATATCTATATACAGTGTGTTTGTCCGACACACTGTATATAGAGGGACGTCTAATTATGTTTTAATTTGCTAGCAAAATTTGAGTTACAGGCATAATGCTGCAGTGAACCCCGTAAGATCTGACCAAAACATTCGGTTTTATTACAAACCCCATTTCCATATGAGTTGGGAAATTGTGTTAGATGTAAATATAAACGGAATGCAATGATTTGCAAATCATTTTCAACCCATATTCAGTTGAATATGCTACAAAGACAACATATTTGATGTTCAAAGTGATAAACATTTTTTTTGTTGCAAATAATCATTAACTTTAAAATTTGATGCCAGCAACACGTGACAAAGAAGTTGGGAAAGGTGGCAATAAAAACTGATAAAGTTGAGGGATGCTCCTTAAACACTTATTTGGAACATCCCACAGGTGTGCAGGCTAATTGGGAACAGGTGGGTGCCATGATTGGGTATAAAAACAGCTTCCCAAAAAATGGTCTGTCTTTCACAAGAAAGGATAGGGCGAGGTACACCCCTTTGTCCACAAATGCGTGAGAAAAAGGTCAAACAGTTTAAGAACAACATTTCTCAAAGTGCAATTGCAAGAAATTTAGGCATTTCAACATCTACAGTCCATAATATTATCAAAAGGTTCAGAGAATCTGGAGAAATCACTCCACGTAAGCGGCATGGCCGGAAACCAACATTGAATAACCATGACCTTTGATCCCTCAGACGGCACTATGTCAAAAACCGACATCAATCTCTAAAGGATATCACCACATGGGCTCGGGAACACTTCAGAAAACCACTGTCACTAAATACAGTTTGTCGCTACATTTGTAAGTCCAAGTTAAAGCTCTACTATGCAAAGTGAAAGCCATTTATCAACAACATTCAGAAACGCCGCCGGATTCTTTGGGCCCGAGATCATCTAAGATGGACTAATGCAAAGTGGAAAAGTGTTCTGTGGTCTGACGAGTCCACATTTGAAATTGTTTCTGGAAATATTTGACATTGTGTCACCCGGACCAAAGGGGAAGCGAACCATCCAGACTGTTATCGACGCAAAGTTTAAAAGCCAGCATCTGTGATGGTATGGAGCTGCGTTAGTCCCCAAGGCATGAGTAACTTACAAATCTGTGAAGGCACCATTAATGCTGAAAGGTGCATAGAGGTTTTGGAACAACATATGCTGCCATCTAGGCGCCGTCTTTTTAATTAAAGACGACGGAATTAAAAAAATTAATCTTACAAAAAAAAAAAATGGCCGACCATGTAGCCGATTTGCCACAGTAGTTGGAGCATTTCACTGCGAGTCTGGACCATATTGAAGCAGAAGGAGTCTAAGTAAACAAAATGGTAAATGGGTTATACTTGTGTAGCGCTTTTCTACCTTCAAGGTACTCAAAGCGCTTTGACACTATTTCCACATTCACCCATTCACACACTGATGGCGGGAGCTGCCATGCAAGGCCATAACCACGACCCATCAGGAGCAAGGGTGAGGTGTCTTGCTCAAGGACACAACGGACGGGACGAGGTTGGTAGAAGGTGGGTATCGAACCAGGAACCCTCAAGGTTGCTGGCACGGCCACACTCCAAGCTGCGACATGAATCATATCTTTAATGGACATGTGAAAGTAAACAATGTGATAAAGAACATTTAAGCCTGCTCAGTGGCCTTGTGGTTAGAGAGTCTGCCCTGAGATCGGTAGGTCATGAGGTCAAACCCCGGCCGAGTCATACCAAAGACTATAAAAATGGGACCCATTACCTCCCTGCTTGGCACTCAGCATCAAGGGTTGGTATTGGGGGTTAAATCACAAAAAGTATTCCTGAGCGTGGCCAGCGCTGCTGCTCACTGCTCCCCTCACCTCCCAGGGGGTGGAACAAGGGGATGGGTCAAATGCAGAGGGTAATTTCACCACACCTAGTGTGTGCGTGTGTGTGACTATCAGTGGTACTTTAACTTTACCTTTCCAACCACGCCTTCATGGCTTCACAGTAGTTATGGAGTACTAAACTAGAGGTAAACAAAAATGGCGGACAAAAACTGATAGTCTGATTGGCCAGTCCAAAAACATTCGCCGTTTTCCGTAGTCTTCCCTCGTCGGCCAGGTAATACAAAGCACACGCTACCTTTTCTTTATCACATCCGAGGGAGCCCGCATTCTCGTTGTCTCCCCTTCGACAAATGGGCAACATTTTTTGTAAGTGACCTGGACATTTGAAACTTCTCTTCTACAACACACTCGGTGACAACATATCCCCCCAGGCTGCCCATCTCCCAGGCCTGATCCAAAACCGTCGCTCAACATTGCTACGTTGCCGTCTGAGATGTGTTGTATCCGAAATAGCTGCAGTCGCGCATTTCCTTCTCTTAAGGCAGGGGTCTCAAACTCAATTTACCTGGGGGCCACTGGACGCAGAGTCTGGGTGAGGCTGGGCCACAAGAAAAGATTTCCTAAAAAAAAATGTTGCATACTCCTCAGCATGTCGAGTTGTATAATGACGTTTCAAATTGTATCCCTTGTGCAACCGCAACTTTTTCTGTGCAATAAGACACGTCGGGGCGCAGCTGTGCTCAACAAAGAAATATTGAATCTCCTACTTTTCCAGGAATAGTTTTTGCTCATTACAAACCTTTGTCTTCACTGCAAGCTTTGAAAAATACATTGTGGAATATACAATGTATTTGTATTTAACCGACGCACAGAGAATAATGTTATTTCCGCAATGCTTGTCGTTCTGCTTTTCCTCCCTACAGCAACACGGTGGTCGGCGGATAAAAGCCAGGAAAGTACCGGGATAGCGAGCGCAAATAAGTGACAACTACCAGAGTGTTATCTGGCGTCTTATAGAAATATATGTAGTGTTCATCATGTGAGGCAATGCAAATTAAACAATAAATAAAACAAATAACGGTTTGAATTGGTCCAGGTTATCGGGGATCGTTATTACTGACGGACATGTGTCGCGGTGTGACTGCAGCCAGGTATGTAAGAAACCACTCGTTTCCATGGCAACGTTTCTCTCGCTTTCACTCATTTGTCGCTTTTCCACTAACGCAGGGGTGGGCAACCCAGAACGTCGAAAGAGCCATTTTGGATCCAAACAACACACCGCTGTCAAGCGCCATTCATATAAAACTTGCGGGCCGCACTAACTTTAAACTTTCATATTAAGGTGGGGGCCGCAAAATAACGTCTCAGACCCCTGTCTTAAGGTATTCATGTGTGATTTCTACAATCGCCTGTACTTGTACAAGAAGGAGAAACACGGGCATGTCTGGGTGACTCGCCTCCATCTTTCTAGTGGTTACCTCCGAGTGGAAACCGGTTGTTATGAAGCTGGTTGTGGTGCGTTCTTTCTGACGTCACTTCCTCTCCGAACTCCGCTAATAAACGATCAGTGAGTCCATACAGAGCTAAGAGCCGGAGATTCAAAAAATAGATGGCGCGCTTACCCGTGTAAAAAAAATATCCAAGGAGGGGGACCTTAAACGATGGGTTAGTGGGGCTGACACGGGGTTTAAGCTAAATAGTTATTTGTTTAAGGCAGGGGTGTCAAACTCAAATACAGAGTGGGCCAACATTTTAAACTTAACAAAGCCGCGGGCCAAGGTTGAACAAATTAACCTTTTAATGGGGACCTAAACAAGTTTTGCATTGAATATTGAACAAGCGAGACTTTTATAACTTTATAGTGACATGCAAATCGAGTTTCAAATAATACTAATAATTTAAAAATAGCAATGGCATATCAAATCAAATTTAATAAGAAATTTAATGCCTCTTTTCTATTTGCAGCCTTCTCATGTAAATATCAAAATAAACTTTTCCCACAGGCTCATAATACATTTTTATATTATAGCGTCCAGGAAGAGGTAGTGCTGCAAGGGGTTCTGTGTATGTGTTCTGTTGTGTTTATGTTGTGTTACAGTGCGGATGTTCTCCCGAAATGTGCTTGTCGTTCTTGTTTAGTGTTGGTTCACAGTGTGGCGCATATTTGTAACAGTCTTAAAGTTGTTTATACGGCCACCCTCAGTGTGACCTGTATGGCTGTTGACCAAGCTTGCATTGCATTAGCGTGTGTGTGTGTAAAAGCCATATATATCATGTGACTAGGCAGGCATGCCGTTTCTACGTAGGAAAAGCGGACGTGACAAAAGGTTTTAGAGGACGCTTGAAGAAGTGCCTCTAAGGCACGCCCCCAATATTGTTGTCCAGGTGGGAATCGGGAGAAATTTGGGAGAATGGTTGCCCCCTGTGATTTTCGTGAGGGGCACTGACATTTTGGAGTCTCCTTAGAAAATCGGGGGTGGGTAGGGGATTTAGCAAATATGAGTATTAGCGGTGAATGCGCTGTTACAGCGACACCACCGCTGTATAATACCGGCGGGCCAGCTCTAATGTTAATTTGATATTGCCTCAAGGGCCAAATGAAAATACACGGCGGGCCAAATTTGGCCCGCGGGCCAGAGTTTGACAACCATGGTTTAAGGAGTTATACAGCTTAATATAGACAGGGTCTAGCGCAGGCCAAGGATGTTAAAATAATATTCACCCGTCAGAAATGTACTCATGAAAATAGAGATGAGAAGCTGCTGATTGTGTATTTGATGGATAAGTCCACTTGCCAAAGTAAATGTGGCGTGTTAAAATTTGGAGCACAAATTAAATGGATTCTTTTTCATTTCAATGGGTGTTACTTGAGATACAAGTGTGTTGAGTTAAGAGCTGGGTCATGGAAGCAATCAAGCTCGCAAATCTGTATCGCATTCCTTCCTGATTTTCAAACAATCCTTTTGTGGATTTGCCGGAATCATCCTCTTAATCCACTGGAGTCAACAAGATCTGTCTCCGATTTGCCAGTTGGAAATAGTTCAGTTATTTGTATCTGTAGAGTCTCAAGAGTGCATGTTTTCTTCTAAAAAAATGGCTGAAACGTCCTCTGCTAGCTCCAAGGTGATTAAAGTAAGAGTATGCCAACCTTTCTTTGTTGTCACGTCACAATGATCGAGTGGCCTAAGATGACATACAGTGGGGGGAAAAAGTATTTAGTCAGCCACCGATTGTGCAAGTTCTCCCACTTACAATGATGACAGAGGTCTGTAGTTTTCATCATAGGTACACTTCAACTGTGAGAGACAGGATGCGGAAAAAAAATCCAGGAATCCACATTGTAGGAATTTTAAAGATTTTATTTGTAAATTATGGTGGAAAATAAGTATTTGGTCAACCATTCAAAGCTCTCACTGATGGAAGGAGGTTTTGGCTCAAAATCTCACGATACATGGCCCCATTCATTCTTTCCTTAACACGGATCAGTCGTCCTGTCCCCTTAGCAGAAAAACAGCCCCAAAGCATGATGTTTCCACCCCCATGCTTCACAGTAGGTATGGTGTTCTTGGGATGCAACTCAGTATTCTTCTTCTTCCAAACACGACGAGTTGAGTTTATACCAAAAAGTTCTATTTTGGTTTCATCTGACTACATGACATTCTCCCAATCCTCTGCTGTATCATCCATGTATCCATTTTGGTATAAACTCAACTCGTCGTGTTTGGAGAAAGAAGAATACTGAGTTGCATCCCAAGAACACCAAACCTACTGTGAAGCATGGGGGTGGAAACATCATGCTTTGGGGCTGTTTTTCCGCTAAGGGGACAGGACGATTGATCCGTGTTAAGGAAAGAATGAATGGGTCCATGTATCGTGAGATTTTGAGCCAAAACCCCTTTCTATCAGTGAGAGCTTTGAATGGTTCACCAAATACTTATTTTCCACCATAATTTACAAATAAATTCTTTAAAATTCCTACAATGTGGATTCCTGGATTTTAGCGTGTGCTTGCTGACTATGTCGTCTGATCATAGGCCATGTGGAATAAAAACTGAAGTTCATTGTATCTTATCAGTCTTATTAGATGTTGACGGAAGGTGACATTTTGGTCTCAAAACTTTACAGATGAGCAACAGATACATGTGCACATCGTGTTGGACACACTAGGGGGTGACATGCAGTGATGCATGTCTCAACTTGGGGCCTCAACCACTGGTAAATAGATTAGTAAGTGGTTGTGTTTGTGTTAGTGTGTGTTTACAGGCCAGTGAAACTGTTTTGGTGTCAATATGGTCAACAGATGTTGGAAGGTGATGGTTTATCTTTAGGTTGTGTGGCATTGTTGCATCTATTAAATAAGGGTTATGTGTGTGTTTTTGTCTTACTACGTTATTATGTGGCATGACACTTTACGTTCCGCTTTTATTGTGGCATTTTTACATTTTGGCGGCTAGGAAAATGCTAGAATCCAGCTATTATATGGAGTGTGTAGGTGTGTGTGGTCCTCAATTCAGCATTTTCAACCACCAGCAGATGTTAGGATGACCACCATGATGGTTATTATTTTCATTGTGTGTGTGTTTGAGTGACCACACCACTACAAAAAAGGGGTTTGAGGGGTTTTTTGTGACTGGAAGTGGAGCAAGATAGCAAAATATGGTGAAGACCACAACTAAGTGTGTGCACACAATTTGGCACCACTGCCAATTATAATACTTTAACCAAGAAAGAAGAATAAATAGCATAAATTACTTGGGTCTCTTGGATAACTTTTTGTAGAAAAAGAAAACATGTCATTTGCCAAAATTAGTCTGGTAATGTGTTCCATTATTAAAATGATTGAATATTTTTCACAGCCTACTTGGAAGTCAAAATGATTATTTGGGTAGAGTAGCAGACATTTTTTTGGAGCAGAGGTTCTTAAACTTTCTGACCTCAGGTCCCAACTTTTCCACTGTGCAGAGGACCCTGAGGCCCACTCACATATTACCACTGAATTAGTCATCTTTATCTTGATTGTAATTGTATACAGTAATTATATCTAACCTACTTAACGTTTAACAGGATAAATCGTGTCAATTGATTTGAAATCATGTGTTGATCACAAAGATTATTATTTATTTTAACACATAAAACTTAGGCTTAGGTCAGGCTGATTAGAAAAAAGCATTAATCAAATATACTGCATAAGTAGGGACTGGCAAAAACCTGAAAAGTAAATGTTGTGCTAAAATAAATAAACTAAATAAAAATTGGGGCGGTTATGTCCTTGGGCAAGACACTTTACCCACCTGCTCCTAGTGCCACTGGTTTGAATTTAACTCAGATATTGGGTTTCACTATGTAAATCACTTTGAGTCACTAGAGAAAAGCGCTATATAAATATAATTCACTTCACTAAAAATGTATCTTTTTCTAACTAAACAGTCAATAACATAAAGTGGATATGAAAATGCAGCTTTACCACTTTGGTCATAATTTTTGCGCTGAATAATTCTCTATGATTTAAGCTGCGAAATTAGTTTTTTTTTAAGATTGTCATTACTTCCTCAAGCGGGGAAAAATAATTATATTTTGGCAGCCATCTAGGGAGCGCTCGGGGCTCATTAATGGTTAACAAACTCTGGTTTATGGGTAAGGTTGAAATATGAAATCAATTTCTCCAAAAACATCCCTTTTACACATGAGACACATTTATAAATATTGATGTTCATGTTCATCTAAACACTGCTCTGTATTGAGTATAAACATCTAAAATAAAGACAGACAGTGCTATCTGCTGGGGAGTACTAGTGACTACAGTATTAAACTTGAAAGGGCAACACTATTGAGCCTGTGAAATTGTCGTTTTCCCAGCATTCTTCTTGTGGACACTCGACCATCTGTGATGATGACTCAGGTTTTCCAAACAGCACATGTGGCACCCGGCTAAGTATTTGTCACTTTTAATCTACATGTCTAACCTTCTTCTGTGTGTAGTCACAGTCAGTCAATCCCCAGTGCAATAATATCCTGCTCCTAAACCCATCAAGAACTAAAGGCCAGGAAAAGCATTAGCAGGGGTTCTCGGCTCGGTGGTGGAATGGCTTTTGGGAAGTGTGGGCGTTTGGCAGGACATCTTGTCATGCTTCAACAATGAAATTAGGACAAAATGATTTTGAAATCAAGACTGCGTGACAAAACTGGAATCACTACTTGAAGAGGGAATTAGTACGGTGCTTGCCAGACCTCGGCCTCAAGATATCCGATTTTCTCTCTATTTATGTGGTGGAATTGTACAAACTGTTGCATGATTTAATGCAATGCTATACAATTTATTAAAATATATGCTTATTATTGATGTTTTACAAAGCCCAAAACCAGTGAAGTTGGCACGTTGTGTGATTCATAAATAAAACAGAATACAATGCTTTGCAAATCCTTTTTAGCTTATATTCAATTGAATACACTGCAAAGGCAAGATATTTAATGTTCGAACTGTGAATCTTACATTTTTTGGGGCAAATAATCATCAACTTAGAATTTAATGGCAGTAACACATTGCAAAAATCTTGGCACAAGGGGAATTTTTACCACTGTGTTACATGGCCTTTCCTTTTAACAACACTCAGGAAACGTTTAGGAACTCAGGAGACCAATTTTTGAAGCTTTTCAGGCGGAATTCTTACCCTTTCTTGTTTGATGTACAACTTAATTTGTACATCTTAATTTGTACATCAAACGTTGTGGTATTTTACGCTTCACAATGCGCCACACATTTTCAATGGGAGATAGGTCTGGACTACAGGCAGGCCAGTCTAGTACCCGCACTCTTTTACTATGAAGTCACGCTGTTGTAACACGTGGCTTGGCATTGTCTTGCTGAAATGAGCAGGGGCGTCCATGATAACGTTGCTTGGATGGCAAAATATGTTGCTCCAAAACCTGTATGTACCTTTCAGCATTAATGGTGCCTTCACAGATGTGTAAGTTACCCTTGCCTTGGGCACTAATACACCCCCATACCATTACAGATGCTGGCTTTTTAACTTTGTGCCTATAACAATCCAGAAGGTTCTATTCCTCTTTGTTCCGAACGACATAACATCGACAGTTTCCAAAAATAATTTGAAATGTGAACTTGTCAAACCACAGAACACTTTTCCACTTTATATCATTCCATCTTAGATGAGCTCAGGCCCAGCAAAGCATGCAGCTTTTCTGGGTGTGGTTGATAAATGCCTTTCGCTTTGCATAGTAGAGTTTTAACTTGCACTTACAGATGTAGCGACGAACTGTAGTTACTGACAGTGGTTTTCTGAAGTGTTCCTGAGCCCATGTGGTGATATCCTTTACACACTAATGTCGGTTTTAATGCAGTATCGCTTGAGGGATCGAAGGTCACAGGCATTCAATGTTGGTTTTCAGCCTTGTTGCTTACATGCAGATTTCTCCAAATTCTCTGAACCTTTTGATGATATTACGCATCGTAACTGGTGAAATCCATAAATTCCTTGCAATAGCTGGTTAAAATGTTTTTTCTTAAACAATTTGCTCACGCATTTGTTCACAAAGTGGTGACCCTCCCCCCATCCTTGTTTGTGAATGACTGAGCATTTTATGGAAGCTGCTTTTATACCCAGTCATGGCACCCACCTGTTCCCAATTAGCCTGTTCACCTGTGGGATGTTCCAAATAAGTGTTTGGTGAGCATTCCTCAACTTTCCCAGTCTTTTTTGCCACTTATGCCAGCTTTTTTGGAAAATGTTGCAGACATCAAATTCCAAATGAGCTAATACTTGCAAAAATAACGTTTTCCAGTTCCAACTTTAAGAATCTTGTCTTTGCAGTCTATTCAATTGAATATAGGTTGAAAAGGATTTGCAAATCATTGTATTCTGTTTTTATTTACAATTTACACAACGTGCCAACTTCACTGGTTTTGGGTTTTGTAGTTATCTTAATAATTAGATTATGGCGGTGTACTTGTATGTTGAAGTTCTGTGAGAAATGCATTACTATTGCACTACAGCTGTAAGCTACTCTTTCTCGATATATTGAACACAAAAGCATAATAAGATTTGTATTTGACCAATGAGGTTTGTTGATGTTCTTAGAAGGGGTTACTCCACCATCTAGTGGTGACAAAGCATACTCACACTGTACACATGATTGACTGAGTTTAACCACAATGAACTCAAGACCTTGCCTTCAATTTATGGATCTTTTTGCTCATAGTCATACGGGAAGAAGTTCACTTTTGTCAGTTGTGCAATAAAAAAAAACAGGAAGAATGCTGTTTACATCTTGGCTGGACTCAAATGTGCATCTCTTCCAAGAAGTCTGCTGAGTCATGAGGCCTGCAAATGATACATTTGTTTTGAGTGGCAACTATCACCAGTAACACGTGGTGGCATTTTCTTAGCTTTGTCCAACATTTAGTACATACATAATAAATATGTTAGTCTTATGTATTTTTTTGTATTTCACTTCTACTTACTCACTTTAACCTACAAATATTCTGTATAATAAGGTGCATTGTTACGTTTAAATATTTTCATGCATTTCACCTTTCAAGCTTTTTTCTACTGTGAACTGCACATTTTATGACAATCTTCCAATGCAACAGAATGTTTTAGGGAAAGTATTGGTTAGCAAGACTTGGCTGCAAGAAAATATAATTAAAATACTTTTTAGGTATTTTAATGATAATAGTGATGGCTCCAATTGAACATACCACAGTTTCTGAAGCTGAAACAAGGTTGTAATATCATTTCTTGTCCATCCGGAGAAGATATTCAGCCTACACAAAAGAGATTTGGAGATTATATAATAGCAACACAAAATTAAGACTTAAGACATACATAGCATGCAAGGATGCTGGCGTACCAAGAAGCTGACAGGGTCATCTGGTTTGATCTTGGAACATTCTTGCAAGGCTTCAGTAAGGGAAGGCATCACATACTTCATCAAGTAGTTCCTCAGCGGGAGAGCTTGGGCCTCCAGAAGCTCATGTTCCTGCCTCTCTACCTCTGCCAGATTATTTTGCTGATTATACAAAAAAAACAAAAAACAATGCGATTGTCTGGAATGTACTGTACACATGTGCATTCTAATAGACAATCTATGATAGTCTATATCATTTAAAAGATAATTGCGCTCAGTTGTGACAGTATTATAGGTCGTATATTAATTGAAACGATGCAGTTTAGTTAAAAAAGAGACAGATTAATTTGCATACCCATGCTTCATACTGCTTTGCAATTTCTGCTAGCGAGGCTTCCTTTTTGCGCTTTCTCTCGGCTGCCTCCTCGGCCAGTTTCTGCTTCCTCTCATTTTCTCGCCTCCTGTCCTCCTCCTCCTGCTCTTCAGGACTGAGGCCATAGTTCTTGGGAGTCCCCACCCCTTCGATAATTTTGTTCACAATGTCCGTCAAGTCGGGATCGTCCTTGTTGACCTCTGCAAAAAAAAAGGGACAAGAATGAGCGCGTTCAGTGTAAGGCTCAGACTCCCAAAATGCAACACGGAACGACACAGGAGGTCCTTCATACCGACAGCCATCAGACTGTATAATGCATATGTTCCTTCTTGACTGCACTTAAATGTAGAATACATGTAGAATATATTTATTTTATTCATATATTATATATTGTATGTATAATATATGTCATATATTATTTATTATTATTATTGTTTATTGTAAGCGAACTGTGGTGCTGAATTCCCCCCAGGGATCAATAAAGTACATTCTATTCTATTCTATTCTAGACACTTACTGCAAGTTCTTCTCAGCCTTTCTACTGTTTTTAAAATGTTTTGTGTCAGAATCATTACTATCATGAATTGATTAACATGGATCCCGACTTAAACAAGTTGAAAAACGTATTCGGGTGTTACCATTTAGTGGTCAATTGTACAAAATATGTACTGTATTGTGCAATCTACTAATAAAAGTTTCAATCAATCAATCAACAAAAAAACATGTTTTTAATTTCCAGTAACTGTTAGTTTGTGAGAAATGTGACTTTTTTGATTTGATTTGATTTATATATATATATATATATATATATATATATCCATCCATCCATTCTACCGCTCATTTCCTTTGGGGTTGCGGGGGGCGCTGGTGCCTATCTCAGCTACAATCGGGGGGAAGGCTGAGTACACCCTGGACAAGTCGCCAACTCATCGCAGGGCCAACACAGATAGACAGAGAACATTCACACTCACATTCACACACCAGGGACCGTTTTTTTTTGGTGTTACCAATCAACCAACTACAACAATCTACAGGGTTAATACAGTTCGCTCCTCTTTCATTTATTTTATATATATATATATGTGTGTGTGTGTGTGTGGGTGGGTATATTTATGTCTATATATGTATATATAGACATAAATGTACATATAAATGTGTGTGTATACATATATATGTATATATATGTGTGTGTATATGCGTATATATGTGTTACATATATATACATATATATATACATTACAAACACACACACATATATATATATATATATACATTACAAACACACACACACACATATATATGTATATATATATATATATATTCTATTTCTTTTTTTTCATCAGAAGTAAACAAGATTTGTTGTATTTTCATTTGTTTATTTTTTTAAAGAAAATCGCAAAGAGAGCACAGATCAATTGCTTTGACGTTGGACTTTAGGACACATGTTCATTTTCATCCAACAAATGTTAGACTGGAATGGACAAAAGTAAATGGAATGACAGAAAATATTTGAGAGCCAATCAATTCGGTGTTGGACTTTACTTATTTTCCCCTTAGAAGCTGAACTCTTTATTTTAACAAAGCGAGAATCATGTGCTTCAAAATGCAAGACATATTTAGGTCAGTTTGATGTGGAGGGTTATGCAAAGAACCCTGACCTAACTCCCATGTTGGATGAACGACAGCAGAAACGGTGAGACTAAAGCAGAGGTTTTTCACCTTTTGGACCTCGGAGCCCAATTGTTCCACTACAAAGGGGCCTGGGGCACACTCATATCAATATTGAGTTAGTAATTTTACTCTTGATTTTATGTACCCGTGGTAATGTTAGAGATAAGGTCATCCAAGATGGCCGACAGCACTGTCTGTTGTTTGTCTTCTTGTCAATGTGCCCTGAATTTGTATCTGTTTTAGTCCTATTTTAGCCAATTATACTAGTTTAAGCTTAACAATTGATGAAGGAAGGCTTACTTCCAAGAAGCGTTTTTTCTGACTGCTTTTGTTGGACTTGGAAATCTGAAGGCCTTCGAGCTGCCAGGGGATCTTTTGCTAGCTGAAATTTTGGGCTTCCACCTGCCACAGCCCGGACCTATCCTAGCCCCAGCTTGACCTTCCACTGCCTACAGTCTGTGTCTGCTAGCTTCATCTTGGCCTTCCATCAGCCACAGCCTGGATCCATCCCGGCCTCAGACTGGCTAAGGCAGGGCCTCTGCTAGCCTTAGCTTGGCCTTCCAACTGCTGTAGCCTGGACATCTGAATTTTGAATATTGGCAGAGGTACTAAAACAATTTAACAATGATTTTTACACAAGCTCTCTATTTAATATTAATGCTTTTTCCTGGACTTGTTTTCTGAATTTTGAATATTGGCAGAGGTAGTAAAACCATTTAACAATTATTTTCACACAAGCTCTCTAATTAATATTAATGCTTTTTCCGGAACTTGTTTTCGGAATTTTTAATATTGGCAGAGGTAGTAAAACAATTTAACAATGACTTTTACACAAGCTCTCTATTTAATATTATTGCTTTTTCCTGGAATTATTTTCTGAATTTTGAATATCGGTAGAGCCTGCCTGCCTGCCTGCCTGTAGTAAAACAATTTAACAATGATTTTTACACAAGCTCTCTATTTAATATTAATGCTTTTTCATGGACTTGTTTTCCGCAATTGTATTGGGGTACCTGACCAGTTGGTCCACCAACCTTTACCTCGACCGAACACAAAACAATCACCTGGTCTTTCGAAACTACATAATTTACACTGGTTATCGATGTTGTCATGTGAGTCAGTGCTAAATAATTCTAACCAGCTTCATTCATGGTATATTTATATGTTAAATAAATGTTTTACTCCTTCTGAAATCACTCATTTTGACATTGGAAAGCCAAGTAATGCTTTTTATCGGGTCACCTTACAATTTTAAACGGAAAATCTTTATATTGCTCTTACTTCTGCTATCGGGCAATGAGCAACCAAATCCAGGTCCAGCTTTATACAACATCAGTACTAATGATGAATTTCGAGCTAGGTTAGGTCTTGGTTTAATTCATTCAAATATTAGAAGTCTACTGCCAAAATTAGAATTAGTCAAAATCTGGATTCAAACAACCAATGCAGACATCCTTATATTATCAGAAACCTGACTAAGTAAAGCAGTCTCTGACAAGGACATTGCTATAAATAGGTATGTCTTCCGATGTGATCGTCCTCGAAAAGGTGGAGGAGTAGTTATGTATATATATTTAAAAAAAAAATTTAATGTGACCTTATCATCACTGTCAATCACTAAACAAATTGAACTCCTTGCCCTTCGACTAGAATTTTCGCATGGCCAATCCCTCGCAATTGTAGGGTGTTATAAACTTCCCAAAAGTAGAGCAGCACGACCTGACCAAATTGAACCCTTTTTCTTAAAATTGGCAGCTGATTTTGTTGCTGAACCTCTCTCACATATTTTTAACCTAAGTCTAATTAGTAAAAGCATTAAAAAATTGTGGAAATTGGCCTTTGTTCTTCTCCTGCTAAAAGAGTTTCAACCCACAAATATAAATAATTACAGTATAAATTCTAAATTAAATCATCAGTAACCAGCTAAAGGTTTTTTTTTAGAATCAAACAATATTTTATCTCCGTTTTAAATATTGTTTTAGAAAACAGCATAGTACTATTACAGCTGCACTTAAGGTACTAAATGATTTAATCGAGGCTGTAGAAATATTGTGTCGCTGTATTCATTGATTTGTCAAAAGCATTTGACACAGTAGACCATAAAATGTTAATTCAAGCCCTTCATCACATTGGATTGTCTAAAAACGCTGCTGCTTGGTTCACAGACTATCTTTTCAGCAGAACAAAAAGTGTACAGGTGGCTGGGACGACCGTTTCATTACTGGACATTACCAAATGCAGTGTACCATTTTTATGCAGACAACACCATTATTTATTGCTGTTCAACCTCCACCATTCATGTTTTTGGTGTTTTACAAGCTCCTTTTGATGTCATCCAGGCTCACTTGGTATCGGATCGATACCAAAACAAAATTCTCAGGATCGCCCACCGAGCCAGAAGAGTTGGAGGTGCTGCAAAGGTATTTCAGTACTTGTATCCATGTATATAATAGGGATGTCTGAATACAACTATTCCCTTCCAATAAGATATTGATATTTGAGCTTTGGGTATCGGTTGATACCGATATTGATCCGTTACGATATCAGCTGGAATCATACTTTTATTTTGTAGTGTGGAATGTTAGAATAAGTTTGATCAAGTGATATTAGTCAAACAAAGAACATGGGTAGGAAAAACACTAACCTATGTATTATTAACCACCTGGAATGGATTTATGCTGTCTTTAAATTGAAGTGGAAATTTTTTGGGCAAACTTAATGGCCATTAAGTTGAACTCATGACAACGTAGATTGAATGATGCGGACACATTTGTTTCCTGGATATTTTCTAATAGGCTTCTGCATTGAATACTTTGTATGTGTAAATAATATGCAACTATAACTATTTATGCTTATTATATTGACAAATGTGCTGTTTTAGCCAGCAATATTTTAATTAAGAACATTTAAAACATATGTCCAGCTTGTGTGCTTAGCTCTTTTGTATTTGCTAGCTCCCAGTAGCCTGTAGCCTACCATGTTTACCTTTTGTAAATGACTTGGCTAAAATACAAAAACCAACCTTGTGTGCTTATTGGAGGACATTTAGATGTTAACTGGATGTCCAGTTTGCTCAAGTAAAACGCGATGCTGGACAGTTTGTGTCAGGGGTTTTAGATGCAAGCTGACACTTGTGTTTTTGCAGACATCGCACCAATATGTGATACCAATATTGGATCAGAACATCCTTAATATATACACACATATCTAATTGTCACTCCAGTGTTTACCTATGTATGTCGGGTATATTTCCAGCTCATCAAAGTAGTCGAGAGAAGTTTCCGCAGCCCGGATCAGTTGTCTGAATCTGGACAGCCGAGGGATAAACTCGTCCTGGGTGAGCCCCCTTTTTTGGGCCACGCTCTCAGGAAGCGCTTGTACTTTTTTAGTCAGGAACTCATCGGTTGCTTCCAGGGCAAACACAAATTCTGGAAAACACCATAAGGTAGAAAGCAGCTGCCGTTTCATCATTTGAGGGCACCTGAGAAAGAGGCTGACAAGTGCAATAGGCAACCTGGTGTGATGCTGTTGTGTGGGGGGGTTTTGTTGGGCCCCTCGCTTTCTGTGTCCTCAGCTGAACAACAAACACGACACATGCACATTAGAACACTGACTATATTTATTATAGCGTGTCTACGTAACATACCACTAAACATCAGCTCTGCTTGCTCATAGGTCCTTGGGAAGCCATAGAAAACATATCCTTGGTTCCTACATGGCTTGGAATTCAGCTTCTCTGTCAACATGTCTAAAAGTAGATCATCCTCCAGTCGACCTAATCACACCCAACATAGCTGGTTTACATTAAGAGTCCAAAAACTTGTTTTTTAAAACATTTTTAACGTGCCATTTATTTAATAATGTGTGGGTGTAAATAAATTACACGTAAAAAAATTAAGTTTTAATATAAAGTAAATATACTTTCATTTGAAGTAGAAACACTAGAGATTATTAAGTATGACCTGCATTCTTGTCCATGCTTGCTTTAATATTTTCCAATTGGTTCTGTGCCGTTTCCGCGTCACTAACATCAAGGTCACTTCTTTCCATTATTTCTGTCTGTGGAATAAAAACAGTGAGAATATCAAACTTCAGTAACTTTATTTTAAAGCAAGAATAATATTTTTATTGGCCTTTAAAGTGAAGTGTCATTTACTTTCAGGCCACGGGACTAAATATGAAGTGTAAATGCGCATTCTTTGACTGAGAAGAAATTTGATTGGCTTCCACAGGTTGCCCGTTGACCCATATCATATTATTACAATTTATTACAAGGATTACCAATGTGCTAAACATGAATGAACCTCATCTGTACATCATCAACATTGTTTTTTTTACTTTAATACATTTTGAACAGTAACAATAACGCAACATGAAAAGTGTCCTGGTTGCTCCACCAACATAAAGAACAATAAACAAGGTGTTCTGTGGTTACCATGGCAATTACGAAAATATTAAATCTTACCACAAAAATGTGTGCAATAAATATATACCGTATTTCTTTGAATTGCCGCCGGAGCGCTAATTAATTTAAAACCTCTTCTCACTCCTGCGCTTACCAAAGGCATGCGGTAAAAGTAAGCATGCGCTAATTATTTTAAACCTCTTCTCACTCCGGCACTTACCAAAGGTATGCAGTAAAAATTTGAGTGTGATGTAAGTTTGGACCTTAAATCCTACTGAATAGCTCTTAATCTTCTTCCCTTTATGCAATTTCAAATTACCGGTATTGAAATCAGCCTCTTCTATTTTGAAAATGATGACAGGGGAAGTGTCACTTGTGACGTCACGCGTTTGACCAGGCGGTAATAATAAGCATGCGCTAATTATTTTGGGAAGCGAGTTTGACCCGGCAGTAATTCAAGGCAGGCGCATACTATATGCCCTGCGGCAATTCAAGGAAATATGGTAATTTGAAGCTGTTATTTTAAGGTCATGTATCTTCTTATTGTTACTTTAAACACACTTATCAAATATTGTTTGCGTTTATAGAATTAAGGGCAGTCACTGACCAGCTCGTTCATCTTTTCTTCAATGAGCTTTCGGATGTTGATGTGATGTATCCGGTAATGCTCACATAGCTTTGCAGCGACGGTATTTTTACCCACAGCTGGAGGTCCGGTAAGGCAGATTCTGATTGGCTATGGACACAGATAGAAAACAAACACTGTATTCCCCCAAAAAAGTCAATTTATACGAATATAGGCTTGTCCAGTGTATCCTCTTCAAGCAACACACTGACATTGTTGGGAGGACTTACAAGTAATTTCCTGGTGTGTCTGTATTCGTCCACAAGGAGCTCTATATTTTCAACCATGCCAGTTTCTGCTATCCAGGGGATGCCAAACGAGTCTTTGACAACAAAAGCATCCAAGCGGAGGTTAAGGCTGAGATACTCGAGTTCTTCTGGCTGAAATTAGAACAGGAAAGATGACAAAAATACAAGTTTTAGTAGTAGTCTAACAGCGTTAAATCATGTATACTTGTTCATTATGTTTGGACTCACTAAAAATATATTCAAAGCGAAGATACAAAAGAAGTTCAAAGTCCCCTTTGAATAGAGGTAATGTCATGTGTGATTTTTTTGCAAAAAAAGGTGTCTTTTCTCTTCATTGTCCCTCCTTCCCAACATTGTGTACAACCCCAGAATCGAAGAAGATTCGACACTAGAGCTATTCTTTACAAAGACGTCAATGTTTAAAAGGACCAGGACTATATTTTGTGATTAAAAATTACAAAGATCCTTTATTTTTTACACTCCTTAAACGATTAATTTAAGCAAGAAAACATGAGATTTTTTTTTTACCAAATCAAATTATTTGAATTAGTCGCTTTTATTATTCCATCTCTAGGAACACCTAGTCTGTCTAATCAGGATATCTTACATTTCTTTGCACGAAAAGGTAACTCCATAATTGAACACACTACACTGTTTTTTCCCTTCAATTTTTTAGAGGATTTTTTTATTGTTTATTTGAGGCACAATGAAATTGCCTCTCCCACCACACTCCATAACTCAGAATGATCTGTCCCTATAGTCCAATTAGGGTTATTAGGTCTTTTAAGGCAGTGGTTCTCAACTTTTTTTCAGTGATGTACCCCCTGTGAACATTTTTTTAAATTCAAGTACCCCCTAATCAGAGCAAAGCATTTTTGATTGAAAAAAAGAGATAAAGAAGTAAAATACAGCACTATGTTATCAGTTTCTGATTTATTAAATTGTATAACAGTGCAAAATGTTGCTCATTTGTAGTGGTCTTTCTTGAACCATTTGGAAAAAAAGATATAAAAATAACTAAAAATGTGTTGAAAAATAAACAAGTGATTCAATTATAAATGCAGATTTCTACACATAGAAGTAATCATCAACTTAAAGTGCCCTCTTTGAGGATTGTAATAGAGATCCATCTGGATTCATCAACTTAATTCTAAACATTAAGTTGATGAATCCAGATGGATCTCTATTACAATCCTCAAAGAGGGCACTTTAAGTTGATGATTACTTCTATGTGTAGAAATCTGCATTTATAATTGAATCACTTCCAAAGACATGCACCTGGGGATAGGTTGATTGACAACACTAAATTGGCCCTAGTGTGTGAATGTGAGTGTGAATGTTGTCTGTCTATCTGTGTTGGCCCTGTGGTGAGGTGGCGACTTGTCCAGGGTGTACACTGCCTTCCGCCCGATTGTAGCTGAGATAGGCACCAGCGCCCCCCGCGACCCCAAAGGGAATAAGCGGTAAAAAATGGATGGATGGAGGTCTTCTAAGAATTATGTAATTTTAATTTTTATGGCAAGACCTGTGTTGATTTTCGTACCTGACGGTTGTCACATGATATTTTTGTAACGTGTCTAGTCAGCTGATTTAAACATATTTTGGCGCTGTCAGCCTGTTACTGGAGTCCGACTTCTTCAGAACTGTGCCTCAGCTGTGGGAAAGTCTGTCTGGCCCCTCTACCCGGGACACAGTTCAACGTCAGATACAAAAATCAACACACAGGTCTGGCTATAAGAATAACAAATACATCAGTCCCTAATGTTATGGTTTAATTTTACTATTTTGAGTAGTTTTCATAAGATAATTCCATGTTGCACCAAAGGTCAAGTGGCTTCTACAGGAGTCGTCGTCTTTCGTGCTTGTGTGTGGCATTGTATCTGCTTATACCGCCTTGTGCACACGGCTGATTGCAGAAACCATCCCTCATTACAATGAACTTGGAACACAAATAACAATAAGATTATGCATGGTGTCTGGCCAGTTAGTTTGATGTGAGCACCTACACCCTACCTTGAAGGCCTTCATGGTGACTGCTTCCTTTTCTGGCAATTTATTTATTTTTCCTGGTCCGAGCACTTCACTGATGGCCTAAAACATAAAGAGAGGAGAGTCATTTTAACTATCAGAACCATTTTTTTCTTGTTCTAAAACACAAGAAAGTAGGACGAGAAGATGACTTAAAATAAAAATACAGTTCGCAAAGTAGAACACCCAATAATTACATTCTATTTTAAGATGTGTTCACCTTTACAATGTCCTCCAGTGTGTTTTTGGAGTCATCAATAGCAAGAATGTACTTGGACTTGGGTTTGATTTCAATCAAATTTTGTATCACTCTGTAAAAGAATCACAGTCCATGAAGAAAAACACAATCTAAAAAAACAATTGTATTCTTGTACATAGAAATGCAGTACACACTGTGCAAGGTCCAACACGTGGATGGTGGGGATGTAATTTGTGCCCTCTCCAAATAAGGGAACTTTTGAACACTCAGAAAGCCAAGACACCTTTTAAGAAATGAACAAAACAATGAGTAAGTTAAGAGAAATTAAAGGTCGACTGTTGCAGAAATCAGAGGGCCGATACCAATTATTAGTACCGGTAGTCAAGGAAGCAAATATCTGGTATTTGGAGACGATATTCATTTGCAGTAAAAGTTATTTAAACATGAATAGCACACTGTATGTCAGTAATCAGCTGGTCCAAGGCTTTAGGTTGTTTTTAATTTATTCTTAATTTTAGGGAACGTCAAACCAGTAGCGACAAAATTATTTTTACGGCGCTAATTATTGTTGTGGTTAATTTAGCACCAAAAAACATCAAGGGTTTTGTCTATTGCTTCGGGTCAGAGGAGCAATTGAATTGCATTACTAAATATGGTAAATCTCCTGGGAAAATTGGTAAAATATGGAATTTTCTGTACATCATAATAACTTGCCATCTACTCAATTTTACACAATTTTACAGCAGTTTATGGATTAAATACATTGCAAAATTTCCTTGTGAGGAACTCCTGAAATATTGCGCACATATAAATAAAAACAGTTTTTGGTTCCTTTACGTAGCTTAGTGTTGAGACATTTTTCAAACTGGCTGACGTAATTTCTTCCTGGGTGCGGTAGAAAGTATGAGATTGTGTAAGCTGCTGCCTGCACTTCCTACTCATATAATAGGTCAAAATAATTACACAAAGTTTGGATTTTTTTGTCCCTCAATCTCTGTCGCGGTATTTGATTAAATCACGGAAAATGAAACTTGCGTCGCTCCTTTGAGCCCATGCGCCGAGTTTTGTGGATAGAGGCTTGTCGTGTGACTCCATCGCTGCAGTAGCGAAAAAGAAACAAAACGGCGCCATGAATACGACTGGAAAACGGACAAAAACTGGATTTCTCTGCAAAAATTGCAGGTTTTGACAGGTAAGTATGAGAGCTGTACTGCAGGCGACCAGCACTGCATATGTTGTATCTGCTGATGTAGTTTGAACAGAAATAGACACAGATGGACTGTATATCGTGATTGTTTGAGGTATAATGTACCTTAAAAAAGTAGTGAAAGAGATTCTCTCCCTTCCCATATTGTAGACCAGCAGCCAGGACGTAACCCTTCAACTTGTTTTTTTTCTGTAAGCATACAATATGTGTATGACACGTTGTAATATTGGGTATAGTATAAATGTATTTCCTAAACAACATTCTTACCCCTGCTCCCAGTTTAAGTACATGTTTCTCCATATTGTTGTGGTGTTTGAAACTAGGATGAGGTCGTCTTTTTCGGAACTCTTCTTCTGTCACCAACAAATCCGGTTCTTCCTGAAGAGACATTTTAAATAATGTCATCATAGGTGCGATCTCGGACA
This sequence comes from Nerophis ophidion, assembly GCF_033978795.1. Taxonomy (NCBI): domain Eukaryota; kingdom Metazoa; phylum Chordata; class Actinopteri; order Syngnathiformes; family Syngnathidae; genus Nerophis; species Nerophis ophidion. Next base: position 27,355,819 of record NC_084634.1, read on the forward strand.
ACAAGCATTTTTGCATGCTCACCGAGTCCTGTGGTTTGGTCATGGCCCACGTCATCACCGTTGAGATTAGAATGAACATTTTCTTCGACTTGAAATGCTCCATTTCCCCATGAATGGCTACAAGTCAGGAAAAGAGCTTTTTACATAGCAGACTATACTGATCCTACTGTTCAGAGTCATGGCGAAACAGTGCTTTACCTGTGACTGCCCATGTTGCTTCTTCAATTTCGTTTAGTGTTGCATTCTCGGAGATGTTGTACACCACCACATCGCACTCTAATAGACGTGGAAGAAGCTCCTCTCTGCTCAGCGACTGTTATAGAGGACAAAATAAAATCTTCATCAATCCTCCAGAATTAAATGTAATAAAAAATAAACTAGGATGCTGGGGTATCTTAAGAGGACATGATTAAGCACCATGTTTATTATTGTGGTTGTAGTTTTGTGTAGAACAGCACTTCATCATACTGGCAGCTGCTAATATTTTTGTTTCCTTCTTTAGCTAAATAAGTCACAACAGTTGTCAGTATGAGAAAGTGCAGGTATACCCAAAAGCCAACTACAATCACAATGAAAACACTGGTTTAATTAATAGGCCTGCACAGCAAAAGAGTGGTGAGCATGTGAGCTATACGATTCTGGTTCCAAACCCTGTGTGGACTTCTTCTACAAACCCCGTTTCCATATGTGTTGGGAAATTGAGTTCAATGTAAATATAAACAAAATACAATGATTTGCAAATCATTTTCAACCCATATTCAGATGAATATGCTACAAAGACAACATATTTAATGTTCAAACTGATAAATGTTTTTTTTTTTTTTTTGCAAATAATCATTAACTTTAGAATTTGATGCCAGCAACACGTGACAAAGAAGTTGGGAAAGGTGGCAATAAATACTGATAAAGTTGAGGAATGCTCATCAAACACTTATTTGGAACATCCCACAGGTGTGCAGGCTAATTGGGAACAGGTGGGTGCCATGATTGGGTATAAAAACAGCTTCCCAAAAAATGCTCAGTCTTTCACAAGAAAGGATGGTGCGAGGTACACCCCTTTGTCCACAACTGTGTGAGCAAATAGTCAAACAGTTTAAGAACGTTTCTCAAAGTGCAATTGCAAGAAATTTAGGGATTTCAACATCTACGGTCCATAATATCATCAAAAGGTTCAGCGAATCTGGAGAAATCACTCCACATAAGCGGCATGGCCGGAAACCAACATTGAATGACCGTGACCTTCGATGTATCAAAAAACTGACTGTATCAAAAACTGACATTCATCTCTAAAGGATGTCACTACATGGGCTCAGGAACACTTCAGAAAACCACTTTCACTAAATACAGTTTGTCGCTACATCTTTAAGTGCAAGTTAAAGCTCGACTATGCAAAGCGAAATCCATTTGTCAACAACATCCAGAAACGCCGCCGGCTTTTTTGGGCCCGAGATAATCTAACATGAACTGATGCAAAGTGGAAAAGTGTTCTGTGGTCTGACGAGTCCACATTTCAAATCATTTTTGGAAATATTCGACATCGTGTCATCCGGACCAAAGGGGAAGCGAACCATCCAGACTGTTATCGACGCAAAGTTCAAAAGCCAGCATCTGTGATGGCATGGGGGTGCATTAGTGCCCAAAGCATGGGTAACTTACACATCTGTGAAGGCACTATTAATGTTGAAATGTACATACTGGTTTTGGAACAACATATGCTGCTATCTAAGTGCCGTCTTTTTCATGGACGCCCCTGCTTATTTCAGCAAGACAATGCCTAGCCACATTCAGCATGTGTTACAACAGCGTGGCTTCGTAAAAAAAGAGTGCAGGTACTTTCCTGGCCCGTCTGCAGTCCAGACCTGTCTCCCATTGAAAATGTGTGGCGCATTATGAAGCGTAAAATACGACAGCGGAGACCCCGAACTGTTGAACGACTGAAGCTCTACATAAAAAAAGAATGGGAAAGAATGCCACTTTCAAAGCTTCAACAATTATTTTCCTCAGTTCCCAAACATTTATTGAGTGTTGTCAAAAGAAAAGGTAATGTAACACAGTGGTGAACATGCCCTTTGCCAACTACTTTGGCACATGTGGCAGCCATGAAATTCTAAGTTAATTATTATTTGCAAAAAAAAATAAAGTTTCTGAGTTTGAACATCAAATATCTTGTCTTTGTAGTGCATTCAATTGAATATGGGTTGAAAAGGATTTGCAAATCATTGTATTCTGTTTATATTTACATCTAACACAATTTCCCAACTCATATGGAAACGGGGTTTGTACATCCCAAACACATCGTGTGACCCACTAGTCCAGGGCAGGGACTAATACCTAGCTAAATAAGGGCTCTAAACATAATTTTATTTTGAGGCCCCAGGCATAACACTTTTTAAAAAACTTTTTTAATTATGTGAAATTAGTTTTAAACTTAAATAATAAAAAAAAAAATCATAATTTAATTTCAATTTATGCAAGTTTGTATAAAAATAAATTAATAGGAAAGACATTGATAGGAAAGACATTGTTTACTAATAAAGTTTGGAAGCAAAATAAACATGTTTAAACCCTATACTTTATTTGGAACCCTGTACTTGTGCCAACAAGTCCAGCACAGGAGTTTGAAAGACTTTGTGAATGGTTGTGGAAATTTGCCATTATATTCTTATCAGTGAAGGTACAGGAATAGGCTAGGAATCTGTTTGCAGTACAATTTCATACAAGCGCCCTGTCATTCCATAATAGACATTCTACATGCGTTTATCAATGCAAAAGAATGGTCTCCAAAAATCCCGGGATTTATGCACAGTGGGTGATCTGTGTACAGGGAGGGGCAACCTTGGTTCTGTGTACGAACCAGCTGGAATTAGAAATGTGACGTTCGCAAACGAATTGAGTCTTAACGGCTGTTTTAAGCAACCAATTCACAGTTTGGAGCCGTTCGTTTGCAGGCCATTTTTTTATGTGCGTGCCAACTATCTGGCCACTGGACTAGAAAGTGAGTCAGAGTCAAAAGATCCAATAGCGGAATTTGGATTACAATTTCTGGTGTATTGTTTGATGAGGCTATGTAAAGTAGTTCAAGCATAAACACCAGGTAGGGTATTACAATTTGTATTCACATTTTTATTATGTCCCATGTTTTATTTTAGTTTTATACAAATATACATGGTATTCTTATTCATTATTTGTGTATTTGTTTCCGTATTGTTAAATTATCGTTGTGCTACAATTAAAAACATTCAAAACAGTGATGTCGCTGTTAAAGCATGGTGATATCTAACACAATATTTCAGAATAATTCCCACCAATAGAGTAATGTTGGGGTACATTTTAAATAATACTGATTCATATATTATCTTATAACTGCTACTAATGATTGTTTTTTGTTAAAGGAAAAAACAGTGTAATAAAGAAACCCTATAATAACAAACCAGTCTTTTGAACGGCTCTTTGAAAGGAGCCACTCCTCAAGATATGGCGCCGTTCAAAGAGCCATAAATCTCTTCTCTTGTTAGGATAGACTCCAGCTGTCATCTTGATAAGGGCAAGTGACATAGAAAATGGATGCATGGTTGAATTAATATATCTGTGACATTGTCAATGATGACTAAAGGAGTTACGATTCATCCACAACATCAATCTACCGGAACCTTCCGGAAGATATATATCAATGTAACCTTTTCTAAATGCAATGAATCAATTTTATCGATACTTGAAAAAAGAAAACATCGGATTTAAGAACGGAAGATTTTATATGAAGTTTAGCACTTTTTATGATAAGGACGTTAAACGTATCTCAAGTCTGTCTGTGGCGTCATCGCCATCAGTCATCAAAAAATAGAATGACGGATACCTACGGTGGCCGATAAAGGTCACAACAAATGCAAACGGCACAAATACACACAACACAAAAACTTTCAGCTACAGCATGATTGCAAAAGTCACAACAAATACAAACGCCACAACACAATATGGCAGCTCCCACCGTCAGTGTGTGAATGGGCGAATGTGGAAATACCGTCAAAGCGCTTTGGGCTCCTTAAAAGGAGTAGAAAAGCGCTATACAAGTACAACCCATTTACCATTTATCATTTACAATAAGATAAAGCCACAACACAACTATAAGCCACAAATGATGTGATGGACACAACGGAAGTAAGAGCTCAGCAAATTAGGTCACTGGACCTAGTGGCTGAGGCGAAAGGTTGTAAGTGATGCAATGAACATTAATATTATTCCATCCATCCATCCATCATCTTCCGCTTATCCGAGGTCGGGTCGCGGGGGCAACAGCCTAAGCAGGGAAACCCAGACTTCCCTCTCCCCAGCCACTTCGTCTAGCTCTTCCCGGGGGATCCCGAGGCGTTCCCAGGCCAGCCGGGAGACATAGTCTTCCCAACGTGTCCTGGGTCTTCCCCGTGGCCTCCTACCGGTTGGACGTGCCCTAAACACCTCCCTAGGGAGGCGTTCGGGTGGCATCCTGACCAGATGCCCGAACCACCTCATCTGGCTCCTCTCGATGTGGAGGAGCAGCGGCTTTACTTTGAGTTCCTCCCGGATGGCAGAGCTTCTCACCCTATCTCTAAGGGAGAGCCCCGCCACACGGCGGAGGAAACTCATTTCGGCCGCTTGTACCCGTGATCTTATCCTTTCGGTCATGACCCAAAGCTCATGACCATAGGTGAGGATGGGAACGTAGATCGACCGGTAAATTGAGAGCTTTGCCTTCTGGCTCAGCTCCTTCTTCACCACAACGGATCGGTACAACGTCCGCATTACTGAAGACGCCGCGGATCGATCCACTCTTCCCTCACTCGTGAACAAGACTCCTAGGTACTTGAACTCCTCCACTTGGGGCAGGGTCTCCTCCCCAACCCGGAGATGGCACTCCACCCTTTTCCGGGCGAGAACCATGGACTCGGATTTGGAGGTGCTGATTCTCATTCCGGTCGCTTCACACTCGGCTGCGAACCGATCCAGCGAGAGCTGAAGATCCCGGTCAGATGAAGCCATCAGGACCACATCATCTGCAAAAAGCAGAGACCTAATCCTGCGGCTACCAAACCGGAACCCCTCAACGCCTTGACTGCGCCTAGAAATTCTGTCCATAAAAGTTATGAACAGAATCGGTGACAAAGGACAGCCTTGGCGGAGTCCAACCCTCACTGGGAATGTGTTCGACTTACTGCCGGCAATGCGAACCAAGCTCTGGCACTGATCGTACAGGGAACGGACCGCCACAATAAGACAGTCCGATACCCCATACTCTCTGAGCACTCCCCACAGGACTTCCCGAGGGACACGGTCGAATGCCTTCTCCAAGTCCACAAAGCACATGTAGACTGGTTGGGCAAACTCCCATGCACCCTCAAGAACCCTGCCGAGAGTATAGAGCTGGTCCACAGTTCCACGACCAGGACGAAAACCACACTGTTCCTCCTGAATCCGAGGTTCGACTATCCGACGTAGCCTCCTCTCCAGTACACCTGAATAAACCTTACCGGGAAGGCTGAGGAGTGTGATCCCACGATAGTTGGAACACACCCTCCGGTCCCCCTTCTTAAAGAGAGGAACCACCACCCCGGTCTGCCAATCCAGAGGTACCGCCCCCGATGTCCACGCGATGCTGCAAAGTCTTGTCAACCAAGACAGCCCCACAGCATCCAGAGCCTTAAGGAACTCCGGGCGGATCTCGTCCACCCCTGGGGCCTTGCCACCGAGGAGCTTTTTAACTACCTCAGCGACCTCAGCCCCAGAAATAGGAGAGTCCACCACAGATTCCCCAGGCACTGCTTCCTCATAGGAAGACGTGTTGGTGGGATTGAGGAGGTCTTCGAAGTATTCCTTCCACCTATCCACAACATCCGCAGTCGAGGTCAGCAGAACACCATCCGCACCATACACGGTGTTGATAGTGCACTGCTTCCCCTTCCTGAGGCGGCGGACGGTGGTCCAGAATCGCTTCGAAGCCGTCCGGAAGTCGTTTTCCATGGCTTCCCCGAACTCTTCCCATGTCCGAGTTTTTGCCTCCGCGACCGCTGAAGCTGCACACCGCTTGGCCTGTCGGTACCTGTCCACTGCCTCCGGAGTCCTATGAGCCAAAAGGACCCGATAGGACTCCTTCTTCAGCTTGACGGCATCCCTCACCGCTGGTGTCCACCAAGGGGTTTTAGGATTGCCGCCCCGACAGGCACCAACTACCTTGCGGCCACAGCTCCGATCTGCCGCCTCGACAATAGAGGTGCGGAACATGGTCCACTCGGACTCAATGTCCAGCACCTCCCTCGTGACATGTTCAAAGTTCTTCCGGAGGTGGGAATTGAAACTTTGTCTGACAGGGGACTCTGCCAGACGTTCCCAGCAGACCCTCACAATGCGTTTGGGCCTCCCAGGTCTGTCCGGCATCCTCCCCCACCATCGCAGCCAACTCACCACCAGGTGGTGATCGGTAGAAAGCTCCGCCCCTCTCTTCACCCGAGTGTCCAAAACATGAGGCCGCAAATCCGATGACACAACTACAAAGTCGATCATGGAACTGCGGCCTAGGGTATCCTGGTGCCAAGTGCACATATGGACACCCTTATGTTTGAACATGGTGTTTGTTATCGACAAACTGTGACGAGCACAAAAGTCCAATAACAAAACACCACTCGGGTTCAGATCCGGGCGGCCATTCTTCCCAATCACGCCTCTCCAGGTTTCACTGTCGTTGCCAACGTGAGCGTTGAAGTCTCCCAGTAGGACAAGGGAATCACCCGGGGGAGCACTTTCCAGTACTCCCTCGAGTGTTCCCAAAAAGGGTGGGTACTCTGAACTGCTGTTTGGTGCATAAGCACAAACAACAGTCAGGACCCGTCCCCCCACCCGAAGGCGGAGGGAGGCTACCCTTTCGTCCACCGGGTTGAACTCCAACGTACAGGCTTTGAGCCGGGGGGAAACAACAATTGCCACCCCAGCCCGTCGCCTCTCACTGCCGGCAACGCCAGAGTGGAAGAGGGTCCAATCCCTCTCGAGAGAAGTGGTTCCAGAGCCCTTGCTGTGCGTCGAAGTGAGTCCAACTATGTCCAGCCGGAATTTCTCGACTTCGCGCACTAGCTCAGGCTCCTTCCCCCCCAGTGACGTGACGTTCCACGTCCCAAGAGCTAGCTTCTGTAGCCGAGGATCGGACCGCCAAGTGCCCTGCCTTCGGCTGTCGCCCAGCTCACAATGCACCCGACCTCTATGGCCCCTGCTATGGGTGGTGAGCCCATTGGAGGGGTGACCCACGTTGCCTCTTCGGGCTGTGCCCGGCCGGGCCCCATGGGAACAGGCCCGGCCACCAGGCGCTCGCCATCGTGCCCCACCTCCGGGCCTGGCTCCAGAGGGGGGCCCCGGTGACCCGCGTCCGGGCGAGGGAAATCTGGGTCCATGGTTTTTCATCTTCATAAAGGTCTTCGAGCTGCTCTTTGTCTGATCCCTCACCTAGAACCTGTTTGCCTTGGGAGACCCTACCAGGGGGCTTTATGCCCCCGGACAACATAGCTCCTAGGATCATTGGGACACGCAAACTCCTCTACCACGATAAGGTTGCAGCTCAGAGAGGAGATTAATATTTTTTTTTTTTTTTTTTTTTTTACTTTATTAATATTATTGATAAAGTAAAAAAAAAAAAGTTATTGATTACTGAAAAAGTAGTTACACTTCACTTGCTTTTCCAACTTTGTTAATTACACCGTTTTCAGGTTTCTGCCTCAGTCACTTAGTCTGTCGGCGAACCTTGTCTCTCATTGTTGTTGTGTCTTGGCTTATAGTTGTTGTGTTGTGGTGTTTGTATTTGGTGGTGTGACTTTGCATTTGTGCTATAGCTGAAAGTTGTTGTGTTGTGGCTTTATTTTATTGTGTTGCAGCGTTTGGATTTGTTGTGACTTTTCTCCACCATGGTAGCTGTTTATCGAATTGAAAGTAATAGCAAGTCAAACCACTGCTCATTTTACCTGAAAATATTTGGTTGCAACTAATTTCTTAGGTAAACTGTTCATTCAACATGACAAGCTGGTGGTTGCACTTTATTTTTGATAGTATTATTGTATTATTTTTATGTTAAAAAACTAAAGCAAAGGTAGCAGATGAATTTACTGTTAAAATGTTGGTTACAGTACTCGTGAACATTTTTTGAATGTTTAAAATGACAGCAGAAAATGTTTCCTCTTGTTAATTAAACCTAAAGTGTTGGATGTTTATTCAAATAAGATGTGAATGCATTGGTCATTATTGTTGTTTATTTGCTTGTTTGTATACATGTTTCATTTATACCTAATTCCCTTACAAGAAATAACAGGAATCAGTAAACTTCACCTGCTGATTCCAGTATCCAGTACTTATTTCACATCTGGCTAAAAAGTTACTGAATCGATTTGAACTCATTGAATTGTTTTGGATCATATCGTTCTAAATAAACTAATATCGTCCCTGAACCGAATCGGCAAAGATTAAATATATATATATTGTTTGGATTGGGCCTTAGTAGCCAAGCATATGCTGTGCTTGTGAAGCCAAGAAAGTACACATCATGATCACTGACCTGAGTTTCTCACACTATCCACTAGATGGGGACCATTTGCAACCTGTCAGACCCCTGGGTATTTAAATTTAGTATGAACGCACGTCCAGGTTGCTTATTGAAATTGAACTTCTGCATACACACAATTATTTATACATATATACACTATATGGCCAAAAGTATTTGACCACCCATCCAAATGATGAGAATCAGGTGTCCTAATCACTTGGCCTGGTGAGTAAAATCAAGCACTCAGGCATGGAGACTGTTTCTAGAAACTATTGTGAAAGAATGGGCCGCTCTCATTGATTTCCAGTGTGGAACTGTCATAGGATGCGACCTGTGCAACAAATCCAGTCATGACGTTTCCTCGCTCCTAAATATTCCAAATTCAACTTTATTATAAGAAAAGTGAAGAGTTTGGGAACAACAGCAAGTCAGCCACCAAGTGGTAGGCCACATATACTGACAGAGAAGGGTCAGCGGATGCTGAAGCGCACAGTCAGTTGCTACAGAGCTCCAAACTTCATGTGACCTTCCAATTAGCCCACGTACAGTACGCAGAGAGCTTCATGGAACGGGTTTCCATGGCCGATTAGCAGAATCTAAGCCATACATCACCAAGTCCAATGCAGCGCGTGGGATGCAGTGGCGTAAAGCACGTTGCCACAGGACTCCAGAGCAGTGAAGACGCGTTCTCTGGAGTGATGAATCTAGCTTTTCCATCTGGCAATCTGATGGAGCAGTCTGGGTTTGGAGGTTGCCAGGAGAAGGCTACATTCCGGACTGCATTGTGCCGAGCGGGAAATTTGGTGACGGAGGAATTATGGTGTGGGATTGGTTTTTCAGGAGTTGGGCTTGGCCCCTTAGTTCCAGTGAAATGAACTTTGAATGCTCCAGGATACCAAAACATTTTGGGCAATTCCATGGGATGGCACTTCAAGTTCATATGTGAGTAAAGGCAGGTGGCCAAATACTTTTGGCAATATAGTGTACATACATACGTACATTCATTCATACATACAGTGTACATACGCGCACGTAGTGGTACATAGGTACATACGCTCCCCCATACAGTACATACAGAAATACAGTACATACATACACACACTTTCACTGTAAAAACATACATACAAAATTGTAATTTTCCTGAAAGAATAAATAAAGTACTATCTAATCTACTGTACATAAACAAACACATACTCATGCACATAATCACAGTTCATCAAACAGATATTAACGGTGTTCCCCTTAGGGAAACTGGGTAAAACATGGCACACTGACAAAGATTAACACATTGTTACTATAACAATCCCTCTATCCATCCATCCATTTTCTACCGCTTGTCCCTTTTGGGGATTCGGGGGTGCTGAAGCCTATCTCAGCTGCATTTGGACGGTAGGCGGGGTACACCCTGGACAAGTCGTCATCTCATCGCAGGGCCAAATCAGATAAACAGACAACACTCACATTCACACACAAGGGACCATTTTTTTAGTGTTACCAATCAACCTACTACAACAATCTACAGGGTTAATACAGTTCGCTCCTCTTTCATTTATCTGATTTTTTTTTTTTGTAATTCAAGTTATCATTACATTTACTTTATGTATTGTTGCATTTGAAACAGTTGTATTGTTGATAACAGAGGTAATTATTGTTATTATAATTTAACAAGTGTTGTTTTCTATTGGGTTTTTGTATTGCTCCATTTGTAGTGCAATAATGTTCATTTTCATTTCTGTGTTAGTGATATTTACTTCACTAACTGCTTATATATCACTTTTCGTATCATAATTGTACATATTGTATTTGCTAATGTTGTTCTGTTGTCATCTGTCTGTCATATCCCTTTCCTGTCCCCATAATTCCCCCCCCCTGGCTTGCTTTTTCTTCTTGTTTCTATTCACTCCTGCTGCGCCCAACATTAAAATAAATCCATTTAATAAAGTCAAATAGAAAACTAGCCCACACTTAAAAGTAAATCTGTACAGCAGATCTACATCAGGGGTCCCCAAACTTTTTTCCTCGCGATGATGTCACATTATCAATTGGAAGAGGCATTTTTAGACAATATGATTTGCCTGAGTGGCTTGGAGACACCGAGAGTAACAAGCGGTAGAAAATGGATTAGAAAGGACAGATGTTTTATATATATATATATATATATATATATATATATATATATATATATATATATATATATATATATATATATATATATATATATATATATATATACATATATATATATATATACATATATACATATATATTAGGGCTGTGAATCTTTGGGTGTCCCACAATTCGATTCAATATCGATTCTTGGTGTCGCAATTCGATAATATATCGATTTTTTTTGGTTCAACGCAATTCTCGATACAAAAAAGATACTTTTTCGATTCAAAACGTTTCTGTATTCATTCAATACATAGGATTTCAGCAGGATCTACCCCAGTCCGCTGACATGCAAGCAGAGTAGTAGATTTTTTTAAAAGCTTTTATAATTGGAAAGGACAATGTTTTATCAACTGATTGCAATAATGTAAATTTGTTTTAACTATTAAACGAACCAAAAATATGACTTATTTTATCTTTGTGAAAACATTGGACACAGAGTTGTGTCAAGCTTATGAGATGCGATGCAAGTGTAAGCCACTGTGACACTATTGTTCTATTTTTAATTTTTTATAAATGTCTAATGATAATGTAAATGAGGAATTTTTAATCACTGCAATGCTGAAATTATAACTAATATTGATACTGTTGTTGATAATATTCATTTTTGTTTCACTACTTTTGGTTTATTCTGTGTCGTGTTTGTGTCTCCTCTCAATTGCTCTGTTTATTGCAGTTCTGAGTGTTGCTGGTCAGGTTTGGTTTCGGAATTGGATTGCATTGTTATGGTATTGCTGTGTATTGGTTTGTTGTGTATATATATATATATGTATATATATATATATATATATATATATATATATATTTTTTTTTTTTTAACTTGGGACTTCCCACTGGCCAGATTTTGGACGCTGGTGAGCTGTGCCCGACCCGCGGGCCTTAGTTTGGGGACCCCTGATCTACATTAACGACATTGTCTGGACAAGAGAAAAAGAAGGAACAAAATGATGCCGGCGGGCCGCATTCGGCCCTTGGGCCAGGGTTTGGACACCCCTGATTTACAGTAATGCCCAATAATATACTTACCAATGCGGAAATATATCATTTCATTAGGTATATGTGTGTACTAGCAATATATGTAGTTGGCTTAATATCTGATCATTATTCGTAACAATTCTTTTATGGGTCCTAAAATTAGCATTTATTTTAGCAGATGGACCTAATAAAGTAGTTAGCGGTTTAAATTGATGGTAGGTTTTAATTAATTATATAGGGACAAGCAGTAGAAATTGATACATATTTGGTCAAAAACTTTATTTAAAAAATACTTTTAAAACTATTACGGGTGTATAGATGTCTGGTGCAAAGCAGTTGAAGTGTCAGAACAAAATAACGACCTTTGATTTCACATTTTTGCTGCGACTCACCGAGTACTGCTCCAACAAATACTTGGGTTTCTCAATGGAGGCGGAGGACACCGAGCCGACCACCAGGAAGGCAGGTTCCTCCGATTGCGGGAGAGGATCATCCTCATCATCGTCCACCTCTTCCACTCTCTCTCCACAGGTGGATAAATACTGCCCACGCAAGACACAAACCTTCATGTATGAGCATAGGCAAGCTAACGTCAACTTAACATCAGGATTGTACTTCACCTCGGCGATGTTTTTGGAGGAATATTTGTCGACGCCGTTAACAAAAATACGCTTAGGGCGCTTTTTGTCGCCCATTTCGTACAGGAAAGAATAATGTTGCTAATGTAGTATATGTGTTTTAGTGAGGGGAAAACGAAGAGCTCGTCTTTCTTTTGGCTTTTACTGTTTGAAATGGTCACCTAGGAGACGGGACCCGCGCTCGAAGGAGCTTGACGTCATCACTAGTCGACAAGGAAGCGATACATAAACAAACATGGCGCGAGTTTCCATGGCAACTGGCTTCCGCCTACAGTCCCAACCGGGTTTTTTTTGGGCAGGTTTTTTTTCTTTGACCGATTTTATTAGTCTACTAAAATTATATATTACACTTAGGTATTGGGATAAAATGTGAAATGTATATTTTTAAGGAAGGTTTATAGGGATAGGCCAGAGCATAGGCTAACACCAACAAAACGTATATAATCCCTTCACATTTCAGTAATAGAATCAATAAATCTGGCTCTTTTTTTACATCAGTATATTTTAATGTACTTCGTATTGTCAAGGCTGTTTAAAATGTTACAGTGTACAATTTGATGGATAACTTGCTTGGAAATCGTACATCAAGCAGCGTTTTAGTTAGTATATAATATTCCCCCCCCCCAAAAAAATGCAATGTATGGTAATATGATATTTGTTGCATGATTAGATAATAATTTTAAATAGTAAAAAAAAAAATATATGTATATATATATATATATATATATATATATATATATATATACATATCCATACATTTTGTACCGCTTATTCCCTTTGAGGTCACGGGGGGCGCTGGTGCCTATCTCATTTACAATCGGGCGGAAGGCGGGCCAACACAGATAGACAGACAACATTCACACTCACATTCACACGTTATATATATATATATATATATATATATATATATATATATATATATATATATATATATATATATATATTTGTGTGTGTGTTAGTGTTTTCCCGATACCAATATTTTAGTACCGGTACCAAAATGTATTTCTATACTTTTCTAAATAAGGGGGACCCAAAAAATTTATTTTAACGAAAAATGTAACGGTACATTAAACATGTTTCTTATTGCAATCGAAGAACAAGTTGGTCCTTAAATAAAATGGTGAACATACAAGACAACTTCTCTTTTAGTAGTAAGTAAACATACAACGGCTCCTAATTTGGTCTGCTGACGTATGCAGTAACATATTGTGTCATTTATCATTCTATTATTTTGTCAACATTATGAGGAACAAGCAGTTGGAAATGGATTATTGATCTACTTGTTCATTTGCTGTTAATATCTACACTTCTGTTAAAATGTAATAATCGCTTATTTTTCTGTTATTTGGATGCTTTACGTTAGTTTCGGATGATATCACACATTTACGTATCGATCCAATACATGTAGTCACAGGATCATACATTGGTCATATTCAAAGTCCTCATGTGTCCAGGGATGTGTTTTCTGAGTTTATAAAAATTATATATATTTTTTTTAAAAAGCAAAAAAGATTTTGTGATGATAAAAAAATATCGATGTAATCATAGTAGTATCGACTAGATACGCTATTGCACTTGGTATCATTACAGTGGATGTCAGGTGTAGATCCACCCATGGCATTTGTTTGCATTTAGGGTGCTAACTTGCTGTTAGCGGTGAGCTATTGTATCCTCCTATGGTGTGTAGTGAAGCGTGTTTAGCTATTCCTCGTCCTGTAGGGATGATACTTGAAAGAAACTTACTTTATTTGTTGCCATGGAGGCAAGGATTAGTGATTTAGAAGTAGCTGAAGCACTGCCGACTGCGAATAGACGTTCATTCGCGAGCAAGCCATGTTTTAAAGCACTTCTTCCTGAGGGTGTTTCAGTGTAATAGCTTCACCTTTATCTTTAGTTTAGTACTTTGTGATTGTACGCTGCCGAACATGATCCTCTGCTCGTAAAACCAGTCAGTCACGAGGTGACGTCCGGAAACCAGTACTTTTTAAACAGAGTATAGTACCGTTTTTTATTCATTAGTACTGCGATACTATACCAGTACCAGTATACCATACAACCCTAATGTGTGTGTGTGTGTGTGTATATATATATATATATATATATATATATACAATCTGTTATTATGCAGATAGATATTAAAGTACTTTATTCATCCATCCATCTATCCAACTTCTTCTGCTTGTCCGAGGTCGGGTCGTGGGGGAAGCAGCCTAAGCAAGGAAGCCCAGACTCTCCTCTCCCCATCCACTTCGTCCACATCTTCCCGAGGAATCCAGAGGCGTTCCCAGGCCAGCAGGGAGACATAGTCTTTTCAACGTGTCGTGGGTCTTCCCCGTGGCCTCCTACCTGTCGGACGTGCCTGAAACACCTCCCTAGGGAGGCGTTCGGGTGGCAAGTACTTTAAGGAGGCCTATTTTTTCTAGGCTTTCACAGGCAATACAAAAAATGCGTAAATCCTCCCTTTTACTGTCTACACACTGTGTCTGCTTGTAAGTACTTTATGATTGTGTGCACGTAGAACCAGTCAGTCACGATGCGCCGTCATCCCTAGGAACCGGTTCTTTTCAAACAGAGTCTAGTACCGTCTTTGATTCATTAATACCGACATACTATACCAGTACCGGTATACCGTACAACCCTAATATATATACTGTATAAAATGCAAATAAATAGTAAAGTACTTTTTTGAGAGCTATTATTTTTGGGCTTTCACAGGCCATACAAAATGACATGGTGGGCCAAACCTATGCACTTAACTATGAAGATAAGTTGAGGGCCACAAAATAGGGGGTTTGAGACCCTTGATTTAGGCACTTTAGGGAAAGACTATACATAAAGGCAGATAAAGGACCAGCATTGTTATGGATAAATTTAGCATGTTTCTGTGCAGCCGTGACCCTTTGATTTTTTTTTTGTTGTTGTTGAAATGTTTGGTTCAAGAACTTTTTTTTACGTTTTGACAAACGGCTGCTAAAGTACATTTCAATCGTAGCACATTTGAGGTTAAACCGTCGGCCAGATTGTTACTGTACCGAAGCCCACACTGTTGATATTCACGATAAACATGACTTGAATTATGTGCTCTGCATTATATGTTTCCCTTCTGACACTCATCCCGCTGGCTGTAGCTTTTTAATCATCCAAATTTCACACCACCCATGCAGTGATACTACAGATGCTACACACACGCACACACACACACACACACACACACACACACACACACACACACACACACACACACACACACACACACACACACACACACACTCACACACACACACACACACACACGTGGGTTTCCTCTTCTTCAATGTGCAGGACAATGGCGCACTGACATGGAAACTTCCAAAGCACCTCATATATTTATAGAGCTGACATTATCTGGCAAACTGCTGGCCAGCGCTGCATGGTGTCTGCTCTGCACTGCCACACAGGACCTAGCACTCAGTAATACACACCCCCACACACACTCAAAGTGCAGAGATACAGAGGAAAGCTTTTCGGGGGGATGCCTGGTGTGCCTTTGCCATGTATAGAGAGACTCTAAATATATGTTATTGTCAGTTAATTGGTCCGTCAATGATATCCATCCATCCATCTTCTACCGCTTCATCCCGTCAGGCTTGGTCAAAAGGATAGGACTCAGATGCAGAGCAGGGAATATTTCGGCAGGCTTTTATTTTGAAGCTTCCTTTCGCCTCCAGAGTCAGGGCAATTCAAAATCTACAATAACTAAACTGGTCGGCAAAAAGGGTTAAAAAACAAACAAAAAAAGGAACAACTGATAATAACCTCGAAAGGAGGAAAACACAAAAACAATGACAAACTATAATTGGCGCCGTATATTCTATGAAACTCAAATAAACACAAACACTCAAACAGGAGGAAGAAACAATGGCTATGAAAATTCTACACTTTCTCCAATCTAATAAAAAGTTAACAAAAAATAACACTCAAACATTTGAGGAAAGAAAGAACTATAAGAAAAATTGAAAACTCAACACTTCGACTGTAAAACAAAATTACACAAAATCACTCTGCTGAGGAGAAAAAGAAAACTCAAAATAACAACGAAGGAATTCAGGATAAAGGTGCACAAACATGGAGCGAGGGAAGGCATGGACAGGAGTTGAGAAAGACACGAATACTCGAGACCATCTGGCACAGAACAAAGGGAGGCGTGGGCTTATAAGACACATGAGGGTAATGGGAAACAGGTGGAAACAATCAGGGATCAGGGATGACGTCAGACTGATGACACAAAAGGAAGGGCAAGTGACCTGAAATGAGAGAAGAGTTCCTTTTCAAACTAAAACATGCAATTCACAAGACAGAAAAAACTAAGACAAGACTTCCCTCACCGCGGTGTGACACATCCGCATTTAATTATGTAGGCTGTGACGCATCCCAGGTTGTGTGTGTGAACCAAAGTTCAATACTCACCAATCGAGCAGCCAAACATATTAGTACAAGAGTATTCAAAGTTAAGATCAAGATAATTAAATATGCATTATATGAACAATGCTATTATAATATGTGTATTTTCTTTTTTTTTTTTACATCTTTTTTTTTCTTTCATTTATCATGCTAACAGTATTTTTCCATATAGTGTAGTTGGCGTTAAAACTGTTGTCACATTCTGACATGATCATAATAGACCAGGGGTGTTGAAAGTGCGCTCCGGGGCCATTTGCGGCCTGCAGCTTGTTTTTTATCGGCCTGCGACACTTTTTAAAGACAAAATAAAGACATCTTGAATTAGAACATTACACAAAACAACTACAACGGTGAGTCTGAAACTGTGGTATGTACCCAGGCTCCATCGTGTGGTATGCAAAAGATTTAATTTGTTATTTAAATAGTGTTTTATTTTCCCACATTCAAACATAGTTTCACTGTTCAAACTGTGTGTTATGTTACGGTGGTCAAAATATTAATTATGCTTGTTAAATAAAACTTCAGCCTTAATTTTAATTAATACTTTTTCCTGCTATGCAATTGTATTTTAATGTTGGTCACTATGTTGGACTGAAAGAGAACATGCAAAATTGGGAGAAATTCCGTGTAAATGCTTAAACGGGCAAACCGCTGAAATGTGCAAGTTGAATTCAAATGCTAAAGTTAGTCTGCTAACAGTTAGAATGTGTCAAGTACAAAGTCATATGACTATGAAGCATACGCATGTGATATTAGCTAAACAAATGTCACGCTATGGTTAACATGTTAACTTCAGCACCCTAACAGATAGCATGTGACTCTGTGGTGTTCGGCTGCCAAATAGGCTAAAAATATAGCATGCTAATGTTAGCATGCTGACAGCTAGCATGTGTCAAGTGCATAATAGTATGACATAGGTCTTTGTGTGTAAAATTGGCTAAACAATTGTGCATGTTAAAATGCTCATCTTAGCATGATACTGGTTAGCATATGTCGAGTATACCAAATCATATGACTTTGAGGTGTCCAGCTGCAAAATTACTTTAAAAAGTTAGCATGTGTCAAGTACCAAATTATGAGTCTGAGGTGTTTGGCTACAAAATTGTGTAAAAAAAAAATAGCACGTTAATGTGAGTGTGACAAATGCTAACAGTTAGCATGTGTCAAGTTCCAAGTTATGAGTCGAAGGGTGTTTGCATAGAAAATTGGTTAAAATAATTAGTACGCTAATGTTAGCGTGAACAATGTTAACAGTTAGTATGTGTTATGTATCCACATTATATGAGTCAGAGGTTTGGTTGCAAAATTGGCACCAAAAGTTAGCATGCTAACAGTAAGCATGTGCCAATTACCAATTTATTTGACTCTGAGGTGTTAATACATAAGATAAAACTACAACAACAAAACAGTGATTTTACCTAATGATCTACACATGCTAAAAATGCTAATGTTAAGATGCTAACAGTAAGCATGTGCCAAGTACCAATTTATATGACTATAAGGTGTTCGGCTACAAAATTAGAAAACATTTTTTAGCATATGTGAAGTACCAAGTCATAGACTTGAGTTGTTCAGCTGTAAAATTAGCACAAAAAAAATAGCACGCTAAAATGCTAATTTTAGCATGATACCGGTTAGTATATGTCAAGTATACCAAATCATATGACTAGGAGGTGTTCAGCTGCAAAATTTGCAAAAAAAGTTAGCATGTGTCAAGTACCAAGTAATGAGTCTGAGGTGTTTGGCTACAAAATTGGCTAAAAAAGTTAGCATGTCAATGTGAGCGTGAGAAATGCTAATAGTTAGCATGTGTCAAGTACCAAGTTATATGAGTCTTAAGGTGTTCGCCTACAAAATTGGCTAAATAGAATTTTCCCGCTAATGTTAGCATGAGAAATGTTAACAGTTAACAATTGTTAAGTATCCACATTATATGAGTCAGAGGCTTGGTTGCAAAATTGGCACTAAAAGTTAGCATGCTAAAAATGCCAATGTTATCATGCTAACAGTAAGCATCTGCCAAGTACCAATTAATATGACTCTGAGGTGTTTGGCTGCAAAACTGGCACAAAAAAATGTAGCATGTGTTAACTACTAAGTTATATGACTCTTGATTTGTTCAGCTGTAAAATTGGCTAAAAAAGTTGGCATGCTAAAATGCTAATGTTAATCTGGCCACAGTTAGCATGCGTCAAGGAAGAAGTCATATGACTCTGAGGCGTTTGGCTGCAAAGAAAAATAGCATGCTAATGATAGTAATGCTGCCTGAGGCTGAGCCACTCAGTGGCCACAATACTCAACAGTGCTGTCAAATTGCTTTGGTCTTGTCCATCCATCCATTTTCTACCGCTTATTCCCTTTCGGGGTCGCGGGGGGCGCTGGCGCCTATCTCAGCTACAATCGGGCGGAAGGCAGGGTACACCCTGGACAAGTCGCCACCTCATCGCAGGGCCAACACAGATAGACAGACAACATTCACACTCACATTCACACACTAGGGCCAATTTAGTGTTGCCAATCAACCTATCCCCAGGTGCATGTCTTTGGAAGTGGGAGGAAGCCGGAGTACCCGGAGGGAACCCACGCATTCACGGGGAGAACATGCAAACTCCACACAGAAAGATCCCGAGCCTGGATTTGAACCCAGAACTGCAGGACCTTCGTATTGTGAGGCAGACGCACTAACCCCTCTTCCACTGTATTATTGGTATTTTTAGTTCGTTTAGCCTTTTTTATGCTTGAAAATGCCTAATTTAGGACAATATTCTGTGCAATATGCATTTTTACCAATATCACAAAGCGAAGTAATGGATGTCGTGTTTAGACAGCATAGCATATATTGATTGCCCTATAGTATGTTGATTTTTGTCAATTTAATTGACCAAAATGGCCCCCGAATCCTTCAGTTTCTTTTTATGTGGCCTTCGCTGGAAAAATGTTGGACACCCCTGTTGT
This sequence comes from Nerophis ophidion, assembly GCF_033978795.1. Taxonomy (NCBI): domain Eukaryota; kingdom Metazoa; phylum Chordata; class Actinopteri; order Syngnathiformes; family Syngnathidae; genus Nerophis; species Nerophis ophidion. The sequence continues at coordinate 27,375,544 of NC_084634.1, forward strand.
ACATACTTGCCAACGTTCCCACCATTCTCCCGAATTTTTCCCGATTTCCACCCGGACAACAGTATTGGGGGCGTGCCTTAAAGGCCCTGCCTTTAGCGTCCTCTCTCACCTGAAAAGGAGACTATTATATATGTCACCGTTATCCATAAGTTTATCTATAACCCATAAAGTAGGCAGGCACGGAACTATTTCCCAGCCTGTGTTTATTCCAGCCGGCACATTAATACACTGACGCACAACATCCGGATTCCCATCATGCATTGCTTCAAAACTTCGGCAAGTAGTAATGTCCAATAATATAACAGAGAAGAAGCAGAAGAACAAAGAAGAGACATGGCGACTACGAGTAAGAAGAAGAAATACCTGTACGCTTGCAAGTTCATCCATCCATCCATCCATCTTCTTCCGCTTATCCGAGGTCGGGTCGCGGGGGCAACAGCCTAAGCAGGGAAACCCAGACTTCCCTTTCCCCAGCCACTTCGTTTAGCTCTTCCCGGGGGATCCCGAGGCGTTCCCAGGCCAGCCGGGAGACATAGTCTTCCCAACGTGTCCTGGGTCTTCCCCGTGGCCTCCTACCGATTGGACGTGCCCTAAACACCTCTCTAGGGAGGCGTTCGGGTGGCATCCTGACCAGATGCCCGAACCACCTCATCTGGCTCCTCTCGATGTGGAGGAGCAGCGGCTTTACTTTGAGTTCCTCCCGGATGGCAGAGCTTCTCACCCTATCTCTAAGGGAGAGCCCCGCCACACGGCGGAGGAAACTCATTTCGGCCGCTTGTACCCGTGATCTTATCCTTTGCAAGTTCCAAATTGGAAAAAAATAATTTCAGTGCATCCAGGACAGCTCGAAGGGGAAGGGGTATGCTGCCTGCAAATTTTGTCGATCGGACTTCTCCATTGAACACGGCGGCCAAACGGATATACTCATTCATAAACAGATTATATGCAGTGGGGCAAAAAAGTATTTAGTCAGCCACCGATTGTGCAAGTTCTCCCACTTAAAATGATGACAGAGGTCTGTAATTTTCATCATAGGTACACTTCAACTGTGAGAGATAGAATGTGAAAAAAAAAAGATCCACAAATTCACATTGTAGGAATTTTAAAGAATTTATTTGTAAATTATGGTGGAAAATAAATATTTGGTCAACCATTCAAAGCTCTCACTGATGGAAGGAGGTTTTGGCTCAAAATCTCACGATACATGGCCCCATTTATTCTTTCCTTAACACGGATCAATCGTCCTGTCCCCTTAGCAGAAAAACAGCCCCAAAGCATAATGTTTCCACCCCCATGCTTCACAGTAGGTGTGGTGTTCTTGGGATGCAACTCAGTATTCTTCTTCCTCCAAACACGACGAGTTGAGTTTATACCAAAATGGATACATGGATGATACAGCAGAGGATTGGGAGAATGTTATGTAGTCAGATGAAACCAAAATATAACTTTTTGGTATGAACTCAACTCGTCGTGTTTGGAGGAAGAAGAAAACTGAGTTGCATCCCAAAAACACCATACCTACTGTGAAGCATGGGGGTGGAAACATCATGCTTTGGGGCTGTTTTTCTGCTAAGGGGACAGGACGATTGATCCGTGTTAAGGAAAGAATGAATGGGACCGTGTATTGTGAGATTTTGAGCCAAAACCTTCCATTCAGTCATTGGTGGATTATAATATTGTTTTTTTAATTTAGTTTTTAACATGGCTGTGCAGCACTTTGGAAACATTCTTGTTGTTTAAATGTGCTATATAAATAGAGTGGATTTGATTGATTGGATTCCATCAGTGAGAGCTTTGAATGGTTGACCAAATACTTATTTTTCAAATAAATTCTTTAAAATTCCTACAATGTGAATTCCTGGCTGACTAAATACTTTTCCCCCCCACTGTATATACATATATATATACATATATATAAGAAATACTTGAAAATAAATACACCCCCCGCTACCTCCCCATCTCCCATATTAAGAGGTCTCAAGGTTGGCAAGTATGCTGTAGTGCAGACCTGGGCAAAGTAAGGCCCCGGGACCACATGCGGCCCGTTGAGCTTTTCAATCCGGCCCGCCGGACATTCCCAAATAATTTTTTACATCGTAAGTCTTCAACTATACGAAGTATTTCAATGCTTGGAATCTGCGCTTATGGATGATATACTAGTTACTATGGTAATCTAATTAGTTGCTATGGTAATTTAATTAGTTGCTATGGTTTTCTAATTAGTTACTATGGTCATCTACGTCACAGCAGATCAGACGAGGCACCAAGTAGTGTGGGCGGGAAGCATTTACACTGACGCGGAAGGAGATTTTCACAACAAAGTTCTAAAGCTTAGTGACAATAGAATATAATAGAATAGAAAGTACTTTATTGATCCCTGGGGGAAATTCAGCAAATATCTGACGTATCAGATTTTCGGTGGGTTAATTTTGTACCCTTCGTGTTCATATTTCACTGTTTGTTGCATTTTTGTTGCGTTTCACTTGATTGTAAAATATGTCGATCGAAAGGGGGTGTGACTTTTATGTGTTGTCAATATTCCGTGTTTTATCGTTCGTACAAAAATGTTGAATTCCATTACATTATTTAGGGCGGTCTTTCATAACGTTTTTAGCATTGAATCAGGCATTATGGTGAGGTTTTGTATTAGTGTTCCTAAAAATCAGATATACCGGCCCCAGACACATTTTTTCTCTAAATTTGGCCCCCGAGTCAAAATAATTGCCCAGGTCTGCTGTAGTAGATGGTCGACTTCTTACTTTTTTAATTAAAGTGAGCAAAAGCGATGTGTAACTGGCGCCCCAGCAGCTGTTTACAGCAGGCATGCTGCATATCACAGTGACGGATGTTAGCGCCGAGGACAATAACGCTTCGAAGCATCGCTCATTGTCAACGGCCGCTGTGTTATGACAATGCTTGCATGTAATTCATCATGCACGGTGTAAAAAAAAAAAAAAGACCCCAAAAAACCCTGTTTGAAATGCTAAAACTACCAGTGGTGGCACTACTAAGCCAATTGGACCTGTTGTTTGTTGTTTTCTCATGTGTGTTAATGCACTGAAATGAAGGAGACGCATTGCAAGGATGATATTTAAATCCCGTCTGTCTGCGAGTCATGTAGTGTAAACTGCTGTCTAAGCAGGAGGTAGACCTGGCTGTTAAGAAATAACAGTTGTTCCAAACAGCTGCTGAAGTGTGCGTGTAGGGGAGGTGGTAGGCTGGGAGGGGGCTTGCAGAGGGGGCAGCTGTCATGACAGAAGAAACCGTTTGCTTCGTACGTTTCCTTTTAAGGACGAAACTTTCCTCAAAAATCATGACCCGTTTTAGACCCATCTGCTTGATCCCGATAAAGACACAGTGATAAAGACGGGAAAGGGTGGGGAGGGGGTGGGTTCCCGGGCTGGAAGTGTCTGATTGGCATTAAGGGAGGTTGGGGGCTTCTGACCAAAATGTAAAAAAAAGGTATTGATTTAATCATGGATTTGCCTAACTTTCTCAGATTAAAACCAACATAATTTATTTGTGTTTCTGAAGTTCCATCCATCCATTTCTACCGTTTGTCCCGTTCAAGGTCGCGGGGGGTACTGGAGCATATGTCAGCTGCTTTGGGCGGAAGGCAGCGTACAACCTGGACAAGTCGCCACCTCATCGCAGGGCCAATGTTTCTGAAGGTAGATTTTTACAAAAAGTTTGTAAACAGTACATATGGCATGATTTATTTTAATTGTTCTTTTCCCAGGGTTGAATGATTAACGTCTATCTTTTAGATTGGAATGAATGGATTTTCACTCGTTTGGACAGGGTCGGAATAAATATTGTACATAATATGACCCAGATCTTTGGTGGTGCAGGATGTTTTTTTTTTATAACCTGACAGGGTTCTATTAACTTTTCATCAGTGATCACAATTGAATTCAGCTAATAGTTTCTCTTTGCCAGCATTGAACAAGAGCACAGTCCACTAGGTCAAATTCTGATTCTGAATGTTTGATGGGAAAGTCACAGGAACTCAGATCTAAAAAAAGACAATTAATGATGGACAGAATATAATTTTTAAACAATTATCATTTTCAAACAATTATCTGGATATGTCGTTACTTTGACTACTGTGGGCCAAAGTAGCCCAAATCATATTTTTTCCAGCTGACTGTTTACACTGCAGGCAAAATGTGATCTTTTTCAGACTCCAGTGTGAACGCGCACAGGCCCCAACGCGGCCCCAATTTGGCCTCGAAGTAACTTGCATGCGCAGTGCAAGAAAGAAAACAAAGGAAGCTGTGATTTGACACTTTTACAAATATGCAACATACTGTGAAACCACACCAAACAAGAATGAAAAACACATTTCGGGAGAACATCCGCACCGTAACACAACATAAACACAACAGAACAAATACCTAGAACCCCTTGCAGCACTAACTCCTTCGGGACGCTACAATATACACCCCCCCAACCCCGCCCACCTCAACCTCCTCATGCTCTCTCAGGGAGAGCGTGTCCCAAATTCCAAGCTACTGTTTTGAGCCGTGTTAAAAAAAAAACAATGCACTTTGTGACTTCAATAATAAACATGGCAGTGCCATGTTGGCATTTTTTTCTATAACTTGAGTTGATTTATTTTGGAAAACCTTGTTACATTGTTTAATGCATCCAGCAGGGCATCACAGCAAAATTAGGGCATAATAATGTGTTAATTTCATGACTGTACAGTATATATCGGTATCGGTTGGTATCGGAATCGGTAATTAAGAGTTGGGCAATATCGGAATATCGGATATAGGCAAAAAAGCCCTTATCGGACATCTCTATCCATAATGTATAAATGGATAGATATAGTGTAATACAGGGGTGTCAAACTCATTTTAGATGGGGGGCCACATGGAGAAAAATATACTCCCGAGTGGGCCAGTCTGGTAAAATCACGGCAGGATAACTTAGAAATAAAGACAACTTCAGATTGTTTTCTTTGTTTAAAAATAGAACAAGCACAATTTGAAAATGTACGAATCAAAATTTTGTTGGGGTTTATTTTTTTTACACTTATGTGTTGCGGTTAATAGTATTCTATTTTTATTTGTCGTTACTTATACTTTCTGAATAAATGATGTGAAAATGTTCATCAGTCAACTCTTTGGTGTTCATTTTTAAAATATCAAGATAAAAAAATAATATCAAAATAAAATTACGGGATGTTATTTATGTAGTTTGATCATTTTCCTCAACTGTTACACTAACATCACATGGTTTATTATTTATTTTACATATGTAGCGTAATCTACAAAGATGCAAAGAATTGCGATTACGACATCTAGTGGACACATTTAGAACAGCAGTTTCTTTCATTCAAAAATTTCGGTTAATTTTTATACTTAGCAAACTCATCCTGCGGCCTTATCCGGCCAGCAGCCCGTACGTTTGACACCCCTGGTGTAATATATTTGGAAGGGTTCTAGTCTTTTTATGGCTGTTAAGTATATGAGGCATGGACATCAGCGTGGATCCATGACAGATTTACTTTTCAAGTCACATGTAAGTAACTGTGCCACAGCGTCAATTCCGGTCCTTCAACAATCACTATTTTTTTCTGAATCATAATATATATTTATGTATTACGTATAGCCTATTTGTGCACTATTGACTAGTGACACACCGAGAATTCTAACGTCGAAAATAGACTTTGCTCACTGAAACCAGATGTTGTGATGAAATATCCACTTCTGCTGGCGGGCTGCATCTTTCCCCGCGCACAAGAATGACTTAGCTCGCTCCAAGCGGACGAAAAAGTCACATACGGCTCGCATTCAGGTTGCATTGCATTTAGACTGAAGTCACATTTTTTTAGATTCCAATCAAATGCAGGACTACCTCTTGTGGTGGCTTGAATCTGATGCCCAAAGTTTAAAAGTTAACCACTTTGGGAGCAAAACTGACAAAAAATATCAGTCACTTGAGGACCAAAAATCAAATTTGGTGTGCGGTGTAAACAGGGCCTTAATCAAAGTCAGGATGAAGCCTTAACCCATAACTTTAAATGAAAAGAAACTGGTTGAAATGTTTAAGAAAAACCCGGGAACCAGAAAGGGTCAAAGCCTGCCAGCCCCTGACCTCAACTCTATCGAACATATGTGGACTATAATAAAGAATACCAGGAAACCAACCAACCGACTCTATTTGTTTTCAAAACTGGTTGAAATGTTTAGGAAAAACCCGGGAACCAGTAAGGGTCAAAGCCTGCCAGCACCTGACCTCAAATCTATCGAACATATATGGAATATATTGAAGAATACCAGTAAACCAGGGGCGCTCACACTTTTTCTGCAGGTGAGCTACTTTTCAATTGACCAAGTCGAGGAGATCTACCTCATTCCTATTTATAATTTATATTTATTTATTTATGAAATAGACATTTTTGTTAACAAGTTAATGGTGTTTAATGATAATACAAGCATGTTTAACACACATAGATTCCTTTCTTTCATGAAGACAAGAATATAAGTTGGTATATTTGATTCTGATGACTTGCATTGATTGGAATTAGACAGTGGTGCTGATAACGTCCGCATTTTCAAATGGAGGGAAAAAAAAGTCCCCCTTTCTGTCCAATACCACATGAAAGTGGTTGGATTTGGCATCTCATTTGTCCAACTTGCATACTCGTTTTTAAACACTTTTTTATGAGAGTAGCATATGTGTGTGGCCCTTTAATGTCTGGCAGCAGGTGAGTGACGTCAGTGAGTGTGCGGGTGGGCAAGCAAGTGAGAAAGCGGTCGCTGAGGGCGGGGGAGAAATACATTGGCATCAAACTCCGTAGCTTGCTAGCTTGTGCACGCTAGCTTTCTGAGACTCTTATTTTGTTAGCACAGGCAGGATGAAACAGGTCTTTTATGGTGAAGACAGGAACTGTGCAGTTGGTCTTTAGAGTTTTGACAGTAGGTACGGAGTCTCTAGAAATAAAATGTGTTTCTCTGCGTCCGCACTGTTAGTGATTTTTTTCTTAAATATGAGCTCGCAGCAGCCAGCGTCATCTCACAAGATCCTCGGGTGCCGAGAATGTCAAACAACTGACGAAAGTGAAGTCTTGGTATGATTGATGATTGCTCATTTTTATGTATATTTTTTAATGCCTGGCTTGAGATCGACTGACACACCCTCCGAGATCGACCAGTCAATCGCGATCGACGTAATGCCCACCCCTGCAGTAAACCAACCAACCGACTGTATTCGTTTTCACTCCCGATACAATACCGATACTAAAGCCTTGAGTGTGGAGTTTGCATGTTCTCCCCGTGACTGCGCGGGTTCCTTTTTGGGTACTCCGGCTTCCTCCCACTTCCAAAGACATGCACCTGGGGATAGGTTGATTGGCAACACTAAATGGTCCCTAGTGTGTGAATGTGAGTGTGAATATTGTCCGTCTATCTGTGTTGGCCCTGTAATGAGGTGGCGACTTGTCCAGGGTGTACGCCGCCTTCCGCCCGAATGCAGCTGAGATATGCTCCAACACCCCGAACGGGACAAGCGGTAGAAAATGGGTGGATGGAGTATTAGCCGATACTGATCTTGATCCCATACGATTTAAGCATAAATCAAGGTTCAAGTTTACTTGTCACATGCAGACTACACTACAGTGAAATGCTTTTTTCCATGCTCTTCAGATATTGTGTATAGTGGCATCAAAACACTAGTTGCAGAATCTAATACATTAAATACCAAAAATACTAAAAATATAATATCCCTGATGTACATTAATTACAAGACAATAGGTTACGTAATTAGTTACAGTAGTTATGGTAGAGGTATCAGTCCAAGTAGAAGTGCAGTAGTCAAATACAGTACCAGTGCAAGATCAAATAATATAACAGTATAGGAACAACACATTTTAATAAGGTGTCTACAGTTCTTTGGCAGTTGAGTAGTGACAGTAGTATGAACAAAGGTAATGGAACATTATGACTTCCCACTTTATAGTATTTTGTAGAGTGGAATGTTAAAAAAAGGCCTGATTTGGATAAATTCCTCAAACAAAGCACAATGGTAGGTTTGAAAAACACTAAACTATTTATCATTAAACGTCTTGCATGGACTTATGTTGTCTTTAAGTTAAAGTGGAGTGGTAATTACTGAAAGAGAAGAAAAGACCAAACTTGTGTGCTTATTGGAGGGCATTTAAATGTTAACTGGCTGTCGAGGGAACGGTGGGAGAGGGGTTAGTATATCTGCCTCACAATACGAAGGTCCTGAGTAGTCTTGAGTTCAATGCCGGTATCGGGATCTTTCTGTGTGGAGTTTGCATGTTCTCCCCGTGACTGCGGGGGTTCCCTCCAGGTACTCTGGCTTTCTCCCACCTCCAAGATTTAGGTTGATTGGCAACACTAAATGGTCCCTAGTGTGTGAATGTGAGTGTGAATGTTGTCTGTCTATCTGTGTTGGCCCTGCGATGAGGTAGCGACTTGTCCAAGGTGTACACCGCCTTCCACCCGATTGTAGCTGAGATAGGCTCCAGCGACCCTCCGCGACCCCAAAAGGGACAAGCGGTAGAAATGGATGGATTGAGGGTTACAAAAGTAAAACGCGCTGCTGGATTCCTTGTAAAGCCCTAAAGTTTAGATGCAGACAAACCGATTTTGCTGATATCGGACCGATATCAATATCAGATCGGGACACCCTTAGTCTGTATATAGCCTGCTACTTCTGCATGTTGCTGCTGTAAAAAAAGTAAATATAGAAGCTCCGTGAACGGTCTATATAGCAACAGTGAGTTTAGACGGGATCACACATAATCCACGACATTAATATCCAAATTCCCCTTAGCTTTGATAAGTACAATCCTAGCAGTGACAGGAAGGCCATACCATCCGTGTCCAATAGAAAGCATGTATCTCTCGTAGTTCCCAAAAGACACTGAAACAACGCTGAGAACTTCTTGAATTAAGTCCTGACGTTAAGCAACTCAAACATAATGTTGAAAAAACATGCTTTTTGACAACGTTTAATCAATGTTGGGTTCTGACGCTGACTTGACCATTAAAATATGATAAGTTTCCAACCAACAACGTGGATCCAATGTTAGACATCAACATTGTCTCAATTTACAAATGCAACTATTTTGCAACGCTGTTTCAAAGTCAGTTGTAAAGGACATGTATGTATTGATTGATTGATTGAATTGATTGAAACTTTTATTAGTAGATTGCACAGTACAGTACATATTCCGTACAACTGACCACTAAATGTCAACACCCCGATAAGTTTTTCAACTTGTTTAAGTCCACGTTAATCAATTAATGGTAAATGGTATGAATCAACATTGTATGGATGTCTTGTGCCTGCTGGCTTATTTGTTTTTATGTAAAGCCAAACGTTTGTTTTGGTTGCATTTTCATCAAAACAATACATTGAACAGTGATTCTAAAACTGTGATACGCGTGCCACTAGGTATGTCAAAGAAGAGTGTAAATATGTACTCTATATCAGATTGGTACTGGGCCGCAGAATAATTTTTTATTTATTTTATTTTATTTTTATTTATTTTTTATTAAATCAACATAAAAATTGATACACTTACAATTAGTGCACCAACCCCAAAAAACTCCCTTTTTCATGACAAAAAAAAAATATATATTTTTTTCTAGTCCTTCACTCTCGCTTTTTGTCATCCACGAATCTTTCATCCTCGCTCAAATTAATGGGAAAATTGTCGCTTTCTCGGTCTGAATCGCTCTCACTGCTGGTGGCCATGATTGTAAACAATGTGAGGATTTGAGGAGCTCCACAACCCGTGACGTCACGCGCACATCGTCTGCTACTTCCAGTACAGGCAAGGCTTTTTTATTAGGGACCAAAAGTTACAAACTTTATCGTCAATGTTCTCTACTAAATCCTTTCAGCAAAAATATGGCAATATCGCGAAATGATCAAGTATGACACATGGAATGGACCCGCTATCCCCGTTTGAATAAGAAAATCTCATTTCAGTAAGCCTTTAATAGTATTCTACCTTTATTCGTCCTTATTTATACCTTCTGAATAAATTATGTGATAATGTTCATCAGTCAACACATTGGTGTTAATTTTCAATCTATCAAGATAAACAAATAACATAATCTAATTACAGAATGTTATTTATGTAGTTTGATGTTATTTAAGTATGTTTTTTTCTTTTTTTTTTACATATGTAGCATCATCTACAAAGATACAAATAATTGCTATTGCGACATCTAGTGGACACATTTAGAACAGCAGTCTCTTTCATTCAAAAATTTCCGCTCATTTTTATACTTAGCAAACTCATCCTGCAGCCCGGATAAAACCTGTTTGCGGGCCAGATCCACCCCGCGGGCCTTACGTTTGACAACCCTGTTATAGAGGAATGTAGTTAATCATAGAAGTGGCACCCAATGTTATTAGAAAAGCATTGATTTTAAAGTTAAAGTACCAATGATTGTCACACACACACTAGGTTTGGCGAAATTATTCTCTGCATTTGATCCATCACCCTTGATCAACCCCTGGGAGGTGAGGGGAGCAGTGAGCAGCAGCGGTGGCCGTGCCCGGGAATCATTTTGGTGATTTAACCCCCAATTTCAACCCGATTTGGAAAATCACAAACCTAATATAGATGATCAACTATAGATATTTGGAGATAGTGTTTTTTATTTATTTTTTTTTTTTTGCAAATATATTTGTTATGTTTCTCTATTTTGGTATAGTTTCATCAATTTCCAGGATTGGTTCTTCATAAATATATTATTATTACTAGGACTTTTAAAAAAAATAATACCCCCCTAGCTGACGCTCTTAAAGGCCTACTGAAATGAGATTTTCTTATTTAAACGGAGATAGCAGGTCCATTCTATGTGTCATACTTGATCATTTCGCAATATTGCCATATTTTTGCTGAAAGGATTTAGTAGAGAACATTGACGATAAAATTCGCAACTTTTGGTCGCTCATAAAAAAGCCTTGCCTGTACGGGAAGTAGCAGATGATGTGCTCGTGACGTCACGGGTTGTGGAGCTCCTCACATCCTCACATTGTTTACAATCATGGCCACCAGCAGCGAGAGCTATTCGGACCGAGAAAACGGTGATTTCCCCATTAATTTAAGCGAGGATGAAAGATTCGTGGATGAGGAAAGTTAGAGTGAAGGAGTAGAAAAAAAAAGACAGAGCAGTGGGAGCGATTCAGATGTTATTAGACACATTAGCTAGGATAATTCTGGAAAATCCCTTATCTGCTTATTTTGTAGTGAGATTATACTATAGTACCTGAAAGTCGGAGGGGTGTGGCCACGGGTGTGGTGACCACCAGTGTCTCTGAGGGAAGCCACGCAGCTGCCTCTCTGACAGGTGCACGAGGAACGACGCAAGCTCCGCTCATGTCTACGGTAAGAGCCGACTTATTACCACAATTTTCTCACCGAAACCTGCCGGTTGACATGTGGTCGGGAACCATGTTCGCTTGAATGCTCTGTTCCATAGTAAAGCTTCACCTTCGGGAATGTAAACAAGGAAACACCGGCTGTGTTTGTGTTGCTAAAGGCAGCTGCAATACAACGCTTCCCACCTACATCTTTTTTATTTGACGTCTCCATTATTAATTGAACAAATTGCAAAAGATTCAGCAACACAAATGTCCAGAATACTGTGTAATTATGCGATTAAAGCAGACTACTTATAGCTGGGATCGGGCTGGAAAAAAATGTCCGCTACAACCCGAGACGTCACGCGCACGCGTCGTCATACTGACGTTTTCAACATGAGGACACTTCACGCGAAATTAAAAAATTACAATTTAGTAAACTAAAAAGGCCGTATTGGCATGTGTTGCAATGTTAATATTTCATCATTGATATACAAACTATCAGACTGCGTGGTCGGTAGTAGTGGGTTTCAGTAGGCCTTTAAGTACCAAATAGTTGGGAATACAACTATGATGCGCATAAAAGCCTGGAATAGAATCAGACAAGTAGGTTAGTAACATCTTTCTTGGAAGTCCATTACGCCTCGAAATGGAACGGTGGATGGTCTGGGAGGTATTTACATTCTTACTACCCCCGGCGCGGCGACGCGACATGACAAATATGGAGCTTGGGGTCTCGACGACCTCCAGGCAGCCTGTTGAGGGGAGGGAGGCCTGCGCAGCCACCGGCACCTGTTACGCTCCAATTCCCTAAAAGGAGAGACGGGAGCCAATCAGAGTGGAGAAGGCTGCCTGCTGCGGCTGCTGCTGCTGCTGCTGCAGCACAGGATATCCCAGGGAATCTGTCGTGTGCCGGAGGTCTGCGTCTACTGCCCCCCACCCCATACAATATTGCATTTCAGCGGTCTGACTTGTGTTTGCCTTCCTCCCGCCCTGTGCACCCTAACACATGCAAGCAAGTCCCCTTAGACGGCTCCTTGACTCCAGCGCTCAGATAGGAGCTCGTGTTACCGTCACTCCATTCAATCACCTTCTTCCCCAGTGGCCTGTGGCAGCTTAGTCATATTAACACATCCTTAGCAGCCTGCATCGGGGACCCCCCTGTTGAAATTTTTTTTTAACAAATAGGAAAGTTATCGAAGCGTGGTGATGTCTAAAAATCCTGAACGTGCATTTTTATGACAGAACAGCATTTTAACCCCCCACATGATTGACCACACGTCACACTATCCTTCTCTAAGCCTCGAACTGTACTCGTAATATCCGTGACGTGTCGTTCTAAGGCCACAACTCCCCATTTTGGTGGCGTCCCCGACACAAGATCTACTTAACTCCCCCATGTTTCTGAGCAGCACAAATTTGGGCTTGTGTGAACTCCCGAGTCCGCCCACCGGCCCCCCCGGCCTGAGCATATTTAAGAAGCCCTCACACTCTGGCCCTTCGTCCCAGTGGAAACTCCAGTCTTGCATCAAACTCTCGGTGAGTCCCATTACTGGTTTTCTTGCTGCACTCTTTAGCGGTATAGACGCGTTTTACCTCAGCTTTAGTCAAGGACAGGGTGTCATACTTTTTAGTTCTGAGGAAGCATGATTTAGGACACAAGGGCCCCTTTGAAAAGGAGATGCTGTATCTCAAGGGGCTCCTCTAAATAATTCGAAATTGAATGGAAGTGAGTTTAAGAATGCAAATTTAATTGAGTTTTGATGGATTTTACGCATTAGATTTGACAATTGACTCTTATCATTTATTTATTTTTTTGATGGGTAAGCTTTTACTTTCCCATTAAAAGAAAGCTGAGGGGGCTCCTTCTCAAAATGACCTCGTTCAAAACTTTTTTTTTTTTAGCCGTTCCAGAATATGACGAATGATATCACAATCAGAATTGTTCTTTTTCGCGAGGTACATTTGCACATAACAGAAAGTTGTCTTAAAGTTTTGGTGCAGAAACAGCTAACATAATGCCAAAATAGCAAGATTTTAAGTAAGATCAAATATAAGAAGCAATTGACAATGTATAAAATAGAATTAATATTTTTTCAAAAGTCAAATATTTGCATAGGTACAATCAAAAATTAAAGTAGAAACCTTTTTTTCGCTGAAAAATGGTGGAAAAACCTTCGGAGCAAAGTTATGGTGGACAATTTTTATTCTCGCTATTTCTCATCACCCACTCTACCAACCGAGGCGGTATAGCTCGGTTTGTGGAGTGGCCGTGCCAGCAACTTGAGGGTTGCAGGTTTGATCCCCGCTTCTGCCATCCTAGTCGCTGCCGTTGTGTCTTTGGGCAAGACACTTTACCCACCTGCTCCCAGTGCCACCCACACTGGGTTGAATATGTAACTTAGATGTTGGATTTCACAATGTAAAGCGCTTTGAGTCACTAGAGAAAAGCGCTATATAAATATAATTCACTTCACTTCGCCTATATGTGTAGTATCTGTTATTTTAACCACCACTCATTTGGTCAAAGTCCCTAGAAGGAGATTGTATAAGTACGAGCCCCTTTTTTTTGGCCCAAAAAACGGAAGAGGAAAAAACATGATGGCCGAATTCCTGTTCGTTTGGCGGTATGAGACTTTAATGTGCGTCCTGTCATGATAGACGTCTCCTGCGATTTTTGTGTCGACACTGGTAAGCGGGGCTTTTTTTTTTTTTTTTCTAGTTTTAAAGGTGGAGCGAAAGAGACAATTTTGAAATTTCAATTTTGGGACCCCATAACTATTAAAGCATTCGCCATACCTGACTTGCCTTTTCGTGCATATTAAGGGCCAAACATATAGAAGAAAAATTGCAATAGGGCCCTGGTGGTGGTCTGCATGGGCCCCTGAGGGGCTTACTTCGCTTCTCGGGCCCTAAAAATAGCACTTGGCCTCGGTGTGACTACAGTAGGAGATGAGGAAAGATAAGTGTGGTTTTTTTTAATGTTATTAAGTATACAATATTTTTCAGAGGTGTACTTATAACAATTTTACAGACAAATGATATTGTTTATAGTCACGGTCTTCCTCCTCCGGGGGGCATAACAGAAAATAATACTGCTCCGAACAGAGGGGTACTGTTGCGTGGCGACAGCTGAGGGAAGACCACTTGTCAAAGAACACACCGTCTCAGCTGTTAAGTGTCTCCGGTTTAATGATGAGATACAGTAGAGGGGGGCCGGGGGGTGGTAAAAATAGAGCAGTGGAACCAAATCATGTCCTGTTTTGGTGATACTGAAAAAGATACCTAATGATGTCGTGAAACCTCGATGTGTATTTTTTTCAACTTTCTGTCCTGTGGCACACAGAAGGCCAATCAACAACAGACCAAACATGTGCGACGACGACGAGACCACCGCCCTTGTGTGCGACAACGGTTCCGGCCTGGTCAAGGCTGGGTTTGCCGGTGATGATGCCCCCCGTGCTGTCTTCCCGTCCATCGTTGGACGCCCACGTCATCAGGTTAGCGACCCCCACACGGCCAGGACATCCTGGTTTGGAACGGGAAAAAAATTGTGCGAATGTGCCTTATTTCCTGCAGTTCTGAAGTGTATTTTCTCTCCTCAGGGCGTCATGGTGGGTATGGGTCAGAAGGACAGCTACGTGGGAGACGAGGCCCAGAGCAAGAGGGGTATCCTGACCCTGAAGTACCCCATCGAGCACGGCATCATCACCAACTGGGACGACATGGAGAAGGTGAGAATCAGTGCGGAGGACGCATGGGCGTCATCGTGCGTTGACATACTAACAAGCCCCCATCTGTGTCGTCAGATCTGGCACCACACCTTCTACAACGAGCTCCGTGTGGCCCCCGAGGAGCACCCCACCCTGCTGACCGAGGCCCCCCTCAACCCCAAGGCCAACAGGGAGAAGATGACCCAGATCATGTTTGAGACCTTCAACGTCCCCGCCATGTACGTGGCCATCCAAGCTGTCCTGTCCCTGTACGCCTCCGGTCGTACCACCGGTGAGTGTCCTTTGGCGACTGTCACCAACAAGTGTAGATCTGACAAGTTGCCCCTTGGACAGGTATCGTGCTGGACTCCGGTGATGGTGTGACCCACAACGTGCCCATCTATGAGGGGTACGCTCTGCCACACGCCATCATGCGTCTGGACCTGGCTGGTCGTGACCTGACCGACTACCTGATGAAAATCCTGACTGAGCGTGGCTACTCCTTCGTCACAACTGGTGAGGAAGTCTGGGATCGTAGCTCACTAAATAACTGACGAAAAAGGAACTAACATAACTTTTAAAATCCATTTTCCCATTAGAAAAAAGTAACTGAAATATACAATAAATACACATTTAGGTTTTCACAAGTGTTAAAATAAGTCAACCACTTTCAGTCGTAAAACAATACAACACTGAATGTGTACAAGTGTAAAAAGAAGTAGAGGCCTGATCTACTAAGATCCAACAACCATGTGCGCAAACTATAATAAACATGCTTGTACTAATAGTGGGCGTGTTGCAGGTGATCTACCAAGACCGCAATTGATAACAAGTGCAAAACTTGTGTGGACGGACTGCCCTATTGAAATAAGGATGGTCCTTATTCCCCCCCGCCACCCCCAACATTTATGGCATCACATGGTCCAATTTGTGCTGTTTTTGTTATGTTGTGGAATATGCCGCACACGCCAACTTTTTTTTTAATACCAAGTTCCATCTGGGAAAACACTCCAAGTACCACCATAATGACCAACATTGGAATAGAGTAGCATAGTAAGCCTAAATATTCATTAAAAACAAGGCAGAGGTTTTATTTAACAAGTATATTTAATCATTTTGGCCACTGTAACATTACACAGAGGTTAAACAGTAACACTGTGTTTGAACATTTAATTGGGTGATTTGTTGGCGTACCACTAAATGGAGCCCGCGTATAAAAGCTTCAGGATCACTGATCTGGACAACGGAACCTATTTTTGGCACGAGGAATGTGCGCTTTGGGAGGCGCCGGTTTTGTGTTGATGCATCTAGAATGATTCGGAAATGCAAGAATGTATTAAAATGTATGTTGCGAGATGTTTTTTTCATATACAAAAGAAGACATATTAGTAATATATTAATTTAATAGTAATAATCTCTTAAAATAAAATAAAAAAGGCAAAAAATACCATCAGACACCACAACAAATCAATATTTTAATTAGCCTCTTAATTATTCAAGAGTATCCATCCATCCATTTTCTACCGCTTATTCCCTTTCGGGGTCGCGGGGGGCGCTGGCGCCTATCTCAGCTACAATCGGGCGGAAGGCAGGGTACACCCTGGACAAGTCGCCACCTTATTCAAGAGTAGTACATTTATAAAATAATATTGCTGAATATGTTTGATATACTTTATTTTTACAGTCAAATATGTTGACACGCACACAGAAAGGACGAAGGATTCTCTCTCTGTCCATCATCTGTTTTTGCAGTGCGATGGCCTCCTTTCTTTCAGTTTGCACGTACATTTCAGTAGTCGCAAAACCGCTTCAGTCTTGATAAATCAAATTGCAAGTGCTCAAGGTTATATTTGCATTTTCTCCTCCCAGTATTGTGGGGCGTTCAGCATATATTCTGCATATGCATGAATGCAGACAAACTAGATTAATTGCACTCCCGTCCCTAATGTATTTTGCCCGTTTAAAACACGCAACCCTATCAAGTTTGCTCGTGTTTTAAGACACGCAAATCTTTAGTAAACCTACTAAGAGTAGTAAAATATATATTTTTTAAAAACACCGTACTTTATTTTTAAGTGAAAACATAAATAGGGATGTTTGTTAGGGCTATTGCAAAAGAACTAGGAAAAAGAAAAGTTAGTCCTAATATAGCAGTTGAATTTAGGTCTTTTTTTTTTGTATTATATCACTATACATGATAGAGGAATGACATATACTGTGTACAGTGTCATATAATGCAGCAGTTCTTACCCTTTTGTCCTTGGGGCCCAACTTTTCCACTACAGAGGGGCCTAGGTCCCACTCAAATATTACCTCTAAATTAGTAATCCTATTGTTGCTTTTATCGTATTCAATAATTATATCTAACCCACTTACAGTTTAACAGGTTAACCCTTATCAACTGATATGAAAACATGTGTTAATCAAAAAATATTATCAAGGTTTAGATCACGCTGATTACAAAATAAATACTAATCAAAATATTCTGCCAAAGAAGATATCTATGAAAACTGATGAAAAATAAATTTACCTACATTACACAGTGCTAAAATAAAAAAAATCTTACTAAATCAATAATAAATATGTTTCTTATATGTAGTGTTGAAATACAAATATTTTAACTGAATTATTAGTAAATAATACATTTTTCTTATATGCAGTGCTAAAATGAAAAACAATCTGGCTGAATTAAAAATGAATCATAATATGTTTCTTAACCAAACTGTCAATAAACTTAAAGTGCAAATGAAAATACAGCTTCACCACTGTAGTCATACTTTTTGCGCTTAAGCAGGAAATCAGATCATGTTTTACTAGGTCGTGAGTCATACCAAAGACTATAAAAACGGGAGCCGTTACCTCCCTGCTTGGCACTCAGCATTAAGGGTTGGAACTGGGGGTTAAATCTCCATAAATGATTCCCGGGCGCGGCCACCGATACTGCCCACTGCTCCCCTCACCTCCCAGGGGGTGATCAAGGGTGATGGGTCAAATGCAGAGAATAATTTCCCCACATCTAGTATGTGTGTGACAATCATTGGTACTTTAACTTTATATTTCTCACTGAATGTTTTTTGGCATCATTTTGACAACCAACCACTGAATGATGCTTGCAGTTTTGTTGATTTTTAAAGAATGCTGGAAGATAGACGTGCAAATAAAAAATAAAAAATGCTTAGTTTTGAAACTATGAAAAGGACATATATATTAAAAAAACAAGATTTTCATCGATATCTGCAGTTGCGACACTTTGTTAATATGAAGGTGAAAAGCGTTACAAAGACGAATATGTTCGATTGAATTATTTACAAAAGCTTACAATTCAGAAATTATTGAAAAAACGGTTTCATGCTTGTATAAGTGTTTGTTGAATATGAAATTATACTCAACCTCATACATTAAAATAAAATGGGAAAAGGAAGGAGGGATAACTAAATCGGAGGAAGAATGGACAATTATATGGAAATATCAATGGACTTGTACCATCTCACCCAAGTGGAAGGAGTTTGGCTGGAAAAGTTTGACAAGATTTTTTATTACACCTTCTCAGAAGTCTCACTATGATAACTCCCCTGCCTGCTGGAGAAATTGTGGGAATTCAAACGCAAACCACTACCATAGCTCGGTTGGTAGAGTGGCCGTGCCAGCAACTTGAGGGTTGCAGGTTCGATCCCCGCTTCCGCCATCCTAGTCACTGCCGTTGTGTCCTTGGGCAAGGCACTTTACCCACCTGCTCCCAGTGCCACCCACACTGGTTTAAATTGAACTTCAATATTGGGTTTCACTATGTGAAGCGCTTTGAGTCACTAGAGAAAAGCGCTATATAAATATAATTCACTTCACTTCACTTTAGCTCCAGACTTCTTCTGTTTGTTTGATATGGTCATTACTGCCACAAGTGGTGGAAAAGTGTATTACAACTGAGTTCCGCTGCAGCCCATACCGACCACAGCTGAAAAAATGATATTTTTTGGCACCCCTCCAGGGGGCGCTTTTGGCCAAACAACGGTGCATACAAATATTGTATATATAAATTGTATACAGTATAGGCCAAAAGTTTGGACACACCTTTTCATTTCAATGTGTTTTCTTTATTTTCATGACTATTTACATTGTAGATTGTCACTGAAGGCATCAAAACTGTGACACCTGTAAGGTGAAAACCCTTTCAGGTAACTAACTACCTCTTGAAGCTCATCAAGAGAACGCCAAGAGTGTGCGAAAAAGTAATCAGAGCAAAGGGTGACTATTTTAAAGAAACTAGAATATAAAACATGTTTGCAGTTATTTCACTTTTTTTTGTTAAGTACATAACTCCACGTGTTCATTCATAGTTGTGATGCCTTCAGTGACAATCTACAATGTATATAGTCATGAAAATAAAGAAAACACATTGAATGAGAAGGTGTGTCCAAACTTTAGGCCGGTACTGTATAAAAATACAATATGTTTGTAGACAAACTCAGTGATCTTTCCCTCCCTCAGCTGAGCGTGAGATCGTGCGTGACATCAAGGAGAAGCTGTGCTACGTGGCTCTGGACTTTGAGAACGAGATGGCCACTGCTGCCTCCTCCTCCTCTCTGGAGAAGAGCTACGAGCTGCCCGACGGTCAGGTCATCACCATCGGCAACGAGCGTTTCCGCTGCCCCGAGACCCTGTTCCAGCCTTCCTTCATTGGTACTAACTGACAAATACTAAAAACTGCATTGAAGAAGATCATAGTAGTTCCCAGATACCATGGAATTTATGTAAATTCTAACACATTTGCATCATTTCTGCGTAGGTATGGAATCTGCTGGTATCCATGAGACCGCCTACAACAGCATCATGAAGTGCGACATTGATATCCGTAAGGACCTGTACGCCAACAACGTCCTGTCTGGTGGTACCACCATGTATCCCGGTATTGCTGACCGCATGCAGAAGGAGATCACAGCCCTGGCCCCCAGCACCATGAAGATCAAGGTGAGCGGCACGACCCGGTTTAGCTGGTACAAAGAAAACATTGTTTTGCAGGTTCACTCACCAACCTCTGGTCCGTCTCTAGATCATCGCTCCACCTGAGAGGAAATACTCCGTCTGGATCGGTGGCTCCATCCTGGCCTCTCTGTCCACTTTCCAGCAGATGTGGATCAGCAAGCAGGAGTACGATGAGGCAGGCCCCTCCATCGTTCACAGGAAGTGCTTCTAAGTACACACAATCAGCGCCACAAAGCCCCACCAAAACGCAACTTTCCTACCCCCCGTCTGTATTTCTACTGTGCCTTATGCTGTATATACATGTACCGTTGTAATAAAAATAGCTGCTTAAACAGTCAACAGGTGTGTTTGATGTGTTAATAAGACATTGGCAAGTTTTTTTCCCCAAATAGTGGCAGTCACAGCAAATTATAGATACATACTAATTATACATCCTTTTATTACCCATTAGAAAAAGGTAACCTGGTACCAGTGCACAAAGTGCGTCCCTGGGGCCATTTTTAGCCCACAGCTATTTTTTTTGTTCTGTCCAGCTACTCAGGCCAATCATGTTGTTGATGTAGATGCCCATATCTGCTGTTTAGATTTACTTTAAAAATAACACCTGTGGGATACGTCTCTTTATTTCACTTTTTTTGTATTTGACTTTGTTGAATTAATTTACTGCGGACTGCAGCAGGAGGGGATACAAAGAGAAAAAAGAGAAGACATAAGGGGGAAATTGCGGGGACGAGACTGGGATAAGACAGAGAGACAACAACAACAACAGAACAACATCAGCAAATAGGATATTTACAAATATGATATGAAAAATGATAGCAAAGAAGCAGTTACTGAAGTAGATAGTAATGAATATGATTGCCCTACAAATGGAACAATACAAACACCAATATAAGTAGCACTATTAATAATGAATAATACTAATAATTACCTCTATTACTATCAACAATACAATTGTTTCAAATGCCACAATACATACATGTGATGAGAACTGTAAATTACTAAATAAAGCAGATAAATGGAGGGGAAGAAAGAGAAGCGGACTGAATTAACCTTGTAGATTGTTATAGTGATATTAGGTTAAACTTTATCAGTGTGCCAAGTTTTACCCAGTTTCACCTGGGAGAGACAAGGTTAATATCTGGTGAAACGTGATTATAAGCATGAGTGTATGTTGTGTATGTACAGTTTGTGTATATGTATGTTTGTACAGTGGATGTGGGTGTGGATGTATGTACCTTGTATGTATGTAATGTATGTGCGAACATAAGCACCTATGTACAGTATGTCCGCAGCTAATTATACACGTTCTAAAAATGGTAATAAAAAAAAAAAAACTTAAACGAGTACAATAAAGGAGCATACAGGTGAAATGTAATGAAAAAAAAACTTGCACCGTTGACTAACTGTCAATGTTCAAAAATTAATAATGAAACAAAATCAATGTTGTTGTGAATTGACCCACCTAAAGCTCCAATTATTCAAATATTCTATTTTATGGGGAAACAATCCTCATTTTGTGTTTTGTGTTTGCCATAACAATAACAAAAATGGCATAAAACAAACTAAAAACAAATAAAAAATAAAATAAAATTATAAAAACCTAGAGAATTAAGCTTTGAACTATAAAAAAAGGAAAAAAATGTATGACTTATTTTAGCACTTTTATGAGAGGGGCCCTTTTAGATGGTTGAAAATTGTACCAGGAATATTTTTAAACGGTCATAGTTCAAAAAATAATAATAAACCAAAATCATTGTTGTTGTCAATTATTTACCTATTTTAGGCTCCAATTACTTTACCTCAAATCTTGCACTGTGAAAGTTTTTTGAGGGGAACCTGTTGCATATTTTGTGTTTTTGCCATAAAAAACAAGGTTTTCTATAACAAATAGGTTGTAAACCATTATTCCCTTTTTTTAATTTTAGTTTTATTCATACTTACTACACCCAATGACACATTTTATTCTCACTGATTATTATTTTTTTCTGTATTGTTAAAATACTACACAATTTTTAGGTGAGGGAAAATTCAAAATACTGATGATGTCGCCGTCAAAAAATGGCTATATGCCACCGCCTTATAAAAAGTTTGCAATGAAAACACACACCTAAAAAAATTAAAGACAGAAGTTTTGAATAATTCCCATCAATAGAGTAATATTTGTTGAAATTGTATTTTCTTACTCTACATCTTTTTGTATAACTGATACCACTACTCTTTCCTTGATTAAAAAAACAACAACAAAAACATATATATATATATATATATATATATATATATATATATGTATATTCAGTATATATATATATATAAATATATATATATATATATATATTCAGTATATATATACATATATATACATATATACATATTTGCATATATATATATCCATCCATACATTTTTTACCGCATATATATATATTTTATATATATATTTTGTATGTATATACGTATGTAATATATATATATATATATATATATATATATATGTATATATATGTATATATATATATATATATATATATATATATATATATGTGTGTGTGTGTGTGTGTGTGTGTCTGTGTGTGTGTCTGTGTGTGTGTGAGTGTGACAGGGACGTGCACATGATTATAGAGGGGCAGGGGCTCAAAGTCAGAAAAGGGCAGGGCATTTTTTTTTTGGTCCTTTACACCAGTGGTCCCCAACCACCGGGCCGTGGCCCGATTGGTACCGGGCTGCAGAAGAATTTTTTATTAAAAATATATATATATATATATTTTTTTATTTTTTTTATTTTTATTTTTTATATTTTATTTTTTATTAAATCAACATGAAAAAACACAGTATACACTTACAAAGAGTGCACCAACCAAAAAAAACTCCCTTTTTCATGACAAAAACGTCCCTTTTTCATGACAAAGAAGAAAACAAAAAAAAAGGACACCCCCCGGGCCGCGGGACAAATTATTAAGCGTTGACCGGTCCGCGGGTACAAAAAGGTTGGGGACCACTGCTTTACACAATATGGAAATTAATGTAAAATTTAATTTGCTAATAGGAAGCTAACTACTTAGCTGTGTGTCCTTTGTAGGTAAAAGTGATTGTCATTTCTTCTGTGTCAACAAATTATTGTCATAATGAGTTAATTCACATTATCATAGTCTTGGAAGACATGAAAAGAAACAAAACACTGGTTTATTATTAGGCTATTCATTGTTAAAGATTAGCACTGTGTGTGTATGTGTGTGTATATATATATATATATATATATATATATATATAACAAAATTTTAGCAAAAAAAAAAAAACAACTATACAAAAAACGATATTTAACCCAGTAGTTGCACAGCAGAGAACAAGGAATCCTATGATGCATTCATGGATATTGGGAAAAAGAATTGACCTCACACGGAGCGTAGACGTTGCAACCTCAAAGCACTTAAAGCAAAAGTAAATATGACTGGTGACAAATTATGCATTTGCAAATTAATTCTATCTTATTGTCGACGTTTGTTTTTAGTGATGACCGACCGGTATTAAAGAGGACTTCTCTGACTTCCCGGTATCTCGAAAGCAGCATTACTTGTTTCCCACAGGTGGTATAAATTAGCCTAATTAACCTGCCTCCTTGACTCATTTGTGTTTTTATAAAGACTGATTTTAATAGCGCCTGATGGTTTTTAACATGAAAGTTACAGACAGTAACGTGATTCGCTTCCACCTTCAAGTCATCCATGGAATAAATGTCAAACGTGTTGAGAGGAAAAATGAGAGACTCTTTCTCGGCGGCGCGAAGGTTTTTGGTGTCCCTTTGGAGAATTTGCCGAGGTGCTTCATTTCTGAATTCGGCCTGGTGCCCTGGTAAGTGCGCAGAGAAACCACACGACAATACGTGGTTTTAAATATGTGTCGGCTCTTTTTGTGTGTGTCAGCTTTCTGGTGGACGCCTGCTCGTTGCTTCTGGAGCGTGCTGGGACCGTGGGTCTGTTCAGAAAACCAGGCTCTCTCCCTCGCATCAAGACTCTCAGGGTGGGTAGTCATCCACTTACTAAATGAGGAATACCAGTGATTGGAACATTGCACACAAAAACAAAGTTAAAAAAACAAAAACAAAGTCCCCGAATCCTCTATTAAATAAAATAAAAGTGGCCGACGACCTGTGTCTTAATTGGGGGTCTCAGACACACATCTCGCGGGCCAATTGCGGCCCGCGAGATGTTATTTTGCAGCGCCCACCTTGATATGAAAGTTTGATGTTCATGCGGCCGTGAGTTGTATATGAATGGCGCTTCAAGGCCTACTGAAATTAGATTTTCTTATTTAAACGGGGATAGCAGGTCCATTCTATGTGTCATACTTGATCCTTTCGCAATATTGCCATATTTTTGCTGAAAGGATTTAGTAGAGAACATCGACGATAAAGTTCACAGCTTTTGGTCGCTAATTAAAAAGCCTTGCCTGTGCCGGAAGTATCAGACGATGTGCGCATGACGTCACGGGTTGTATGGCTCCTCACATTGTTTATAATCATAGCCACCAGCAGCAAGAGCGATTCGGACCGAGAAAGCGACGATTTCCCCATTAATTTGAGCGAGGATGAAAGATTTGTGTATGGGGAAAGTTGGAGTAAAGCATTAGAAGAAAATAAATAAAATAAAAAGGCAACAGCAGTGGGAGTGATTCATATATTAGACACATTTACCACAATAATTCTGGAAAATCCCTTATCTGCTTATTGTGTTACTAGTGTTTTAGTGAGATTATGAAGTCATACCTGAAAGTCGGAAGGCTGCGGTGACCGCCAGTGTCTCTGATGGAAGCCATGGAGGAAACAAGAAACTCACAGCTCCCTTTTTGACAGCTGCTGCAGGAGGACGCAAACTCTGCTCAAGTCTTCGGTAAGAGCCGACTTAATATCACAATTTTCTCATCCAAAAACTTGCTGGTTGACATGTGGTAGAGAAACATGTTCGCTTGACCGCTCTGCTCCATAGTAAAGCTTTACAACAAACAAAGAAACACCGGCTGTGTTTGTTTTGCTAACAGCAGCTGCAATCCACCGCTTTCCACCAACAGCATTGTTCTTTATAGTCTCCATTATTAATTGAACAAATTGCAAAAGATTCAGCAACACAGATGTCCAATTTACTATGTAATTATGCGATGAAAAGACTACTTTTATCCGTGAGTGGTGCTGGGCTGAAATGTCCGCTCCAACCAATAACGTCACAAGCACGCGTCAACATAAGCGTAAACTAAACCGGCCGTATTGGCATGTGTTGCAATGTTAATATTTCATCATTGATATATAAACTATCAGACTGTGTGGTTGGTAGTAGTGAGTTTCAGTAGGCCTTTGACAGCGTTATTTGGGCCCAAAATGGCTCTTTCAATGTTCTGGGTTGCCTACCCCTGCGTTATTGGAAAAGCGGCAAGTAAGTGAAAGCGACAGGAACGTTGCCATGGAGACGAGGGTTTTCTTATGTGCCCGGCTGCAGTCACACAGCGACAACTGTCTGTCAGTAATAACAGACCCGATAACATGGAGCAATTCAAATGATTTGTTTTTTAGTTTAATTTGCATTGCCTTACACAATGAACACTACATTTATTTCTATAAGACGCCAGATAACACTCTGGAAGCCGTCACTTTTTTGCGTTCGCTATCCCGGTACTTTCCCGGCTGTTATCCGGCGACCGCCGTGTTGCTGTAGGGAGGAAAAGCGGAACGACACATTGCGAAAATAACATTATTCTCTGTGTGTCGGCTTAATACAAATATATTCCACAACCCCAAACATGTCTTTTTCAAGGCCTGCAATGAAGAGAAGGGTTAGTGATGAGCAAAGACATTTCCAGGACAAGTGGGAGATGTAATATTTCTTTGTTGAGCACAGGTGCACCCTGATGTGTCTTATTTGCACAGAGAAAGTTGCGGTGCACAAGGAATACAATTTGAAACATCGTTTTACAACCAGACATGCTGAGGAGTTTGCAAACATTTTTTAGGAAATCTTTTCTGGCGGCCCAGCCTCTGCATCATGCAGTGGCCCCCAAGTAAAGTTAGTTTGAGATCCCTGGTCTTAAGGACGGGTACTGAATTCAGTACTTTGTATAGGCACTGACTGCATATTGATATACACATATTATTGGACCTTTAAATATTATTTAATGCCTTTTTCAGCAAAAAAAAATGTGTTCTGTCCAGCTACTCAGGCCAGTCATATTGTTGATGTAGGTGCCCATATCTGCTGTTCAGATTTACTTTAAAAATAACAAATGTGGGATACGTGTCTTTATTTCCCTTATTTTTATTTGACTTTGTTAAATTAATTTACTTAATCTTTGGTGCTGCCCGACTGCAGCAGGAGGGAATAGAAAGAGAAAAAAGGGAAGACAGAGGGGGGAAATTGCAGGGTTGAGACTGGGATAAGACAGAGAAAACAGAACATCAGCAAATAGGATATGTACAAATATGATATGAAAAATGATAGGAAAGAAGCAGTTGCTGAAGTAGGTAGTAATGAATATGATTGCCCTACAAATGGAACAATCCATCCATCCATCCATTTTCTTCCGCTTATGCCCTTTGGGGACGCGGGGGGCGCTAGTTCCTATCTCAGCTACAATCGGGCGGAAGGCGGGGTACAAATGGAACAATACAAACACCAACGGAAGTAGCACTATTAATAATGAATGATACTAATAACTACCTCTATTACTATCAACAATATGATTGTTTCAAATGCCACAATACATACATGTGATGAGAACTGTAAATTACAAAAGAAAGCAGATAAATGGAGGGGAAGAAAGAGAAGCGAACTGTATTAAACTTGTAGAGTGTTATATTGAGATTAGGTTAAACTTTATCAGTGTGCCAAGTTTTACCCAGTTTCATCTGGGAGAGACTGTTATCTGTTTGGTGAAACGTGATCATATGCATGTGTATGTACAGTTTGTGTATGTGTATGTTTGTACAGTAGATGTGGGTGTGGATGTATGTACCTTGTATGTACATATGTCCACAGCTAATTTTACATGTTCTAAAAATGTTAATATCGAAAAAAAAAAACTTAAACAAGTATAATAAATGAGCATACAGGTGAAAGGTAATGAGAAAAAAGTTACATTGTTGACTCTGGTTGATATACAAATATTATTGGACCTTTAAATATTTGATGCCTTTTTTTGTGACGCCAAGTCCGGTTGCAGACTAAACACTTGGCGGGTAAACAAGCACTTATTGGTGCAATTTTCCATGCCAACAAAACCAGTATGCCTGATAGAAAATGAAAGTGAAGTGGATGCGTGCGTTTGTTGGTTGTTAGAGGGGCCGTGCTAACAACCTGAGGGTTCCTGGTTCGATCCCCAGCTTCCGCCATCCGAGTCACGTTCGTTGTGTTCTTGAGCAAGACACGTCACCCTTGCTCCTGATGGGTCGGGGTGAGGGCCTTGCATGGCAGCTTCCGCTATTAGTGTGTGAATGTGGAAATGGTGTCAAAGCGCTTTGAACACCTTGAATGTAGAAAAGCGCAATACAAGTATACCCCATTTATTTAAAGTAAGGCTTCACTTTTCTAAAATGCACTAGTTTGATGGTAACTGCCAAATACATGTTACTGATTAGCATTTGTTTCAAAAAACTTGTGTAATAAGGGCAATACTTAGACTATGAACACTTTGTAGGGCACAACATAATGCTGTGTTCCATTTACCTCAGAAGTTTGATGTCGGCCCTTGTGAGCATTCCATTTACAAGGTCGTAAATAAGAAAGGCCACATCCACGAAAGCTATTTTTGCGCTCGTCTGAATAAAAACAAAAAACATCCATTTTCTAGAGCTTGTCCCTTTTGGGGTTATGGGGGGTGCTGGAGCCTATCTCCGCTGCATTCGGGCGTATGGGGGGGTACACCGTGGACAAGTTGCTATCTCATCGCAGGAAAAACAAACAATAGCACTCACATTCACACACTAGGGCCAATTTAGTGTTGCCAATCAACCTATCCCCAGGTGCATGTCTTTGGAGGTGGGAGGAAACCGAAGTACCTGAAGGGAACCCACTCAGTCACAGGGAGAACATGCAAACTTCACACAAAGATCCTGGGCCCAGGATCGGACCCAAGACCGTCATTGTGAGGCACATGTACTAACCTCTGTTTAGCTGTGTTGCCCCTAACTTTTATTGGCTTTGCCAAATACCTGCTACTGATTGGCATTAGCGATTTTTACATCAATCAATCAATCAATGTTTACTTATATAGCCCTAAATCACTAGTGTCTCAAAGGGCTGCACAAACCACCACGACATCCTCGGTAGGCCCACATAAGGGCAAGGAAAACTCACACCCAGTGGGACATCGGTGACAATAATGACCCAGTGGGACGTCGGTGACAATAATGACTATGAGAACCTTAGAGAGGAGGAAAGCAATGGATGTCGAGCGGGTCTAACATGATACTGTGAAAATTCAATCCACAATGGATCCAACACAGTCGCGAGAGTCCAGTCCAAAGCGGATCCAACACAGCGGCGAGAGTCCCGTTCACAGCGGAGCCAGCAGGAAACCATCCCAAGCGGAGGCGGATCAGCAGCGCAGAGATGTCCCCAGCCGATACACAGGCAAGCAGTACATGGCCACCGGATCGGACCGGACCCCCTCCACAGGGGAGAGTGGGACATAGAAGAAAAAGAAAAGAAACAGCAGATCAACTGGTCTAAAAAGGGAGTCTATTTAAAGGCTAGAGTATACAAATGAGTTTTAAGGTGAGACTTAAATGCTTCTACTAAGGCAATATCAACACCGCCACATTTGATGATGAAAACTACAACTAAGACGCATGTTTCAGTCAAAGAGTTCGTGTGTAATAAGGGCAATACTTACAGTTTAAATACTTTGTAGGGCGCAACGTAATGCTGTGTTGTTTTTACCTCGGCGGTTGGAAGTTGAAGCATGTAAGCATTCCAGTTACAAGGTTGGAAATCAAGATGGTCACATCTACGAAATATATTATTGTGCTTGTCTGAATAAAAAAAACTTATGGGAAAATATGGACTTTTTCTGCAACCTCCAAATAAGGTGAATGAAAATAAAACACGGACGCTATTGCCAGCCATGAACTGCGGACATTCCACATGAAATAGAAAAAAGTTTATCAGAAGTGCTAATGACTATTTTAGAAGAGCATATTAATCACCTCTCAGTGGGTGATCAAGGGTGATGGCTCAAATGCAGAGAATAATTTTGCGTGCGTGCGTGCGCGTGCGCGTGCGTGAGACAATCATTGGTACTTTAATTTATTAACATTCAGAGCAGCTGTTTTTGAAACTATCTTGGGGGTGGTTAGAATGCTCTGACTTTCCGAGTCAGAAATCTGACCTTGAGGGGCATTTCAGTTGAAATTCCGACTCGGAACTCGGAAATTCTGACTTCCCAGTACAAATGGAACACACCATAAGACTAGAAATGTATCTTTGGGACAAAGGCTACTTCCTTGCAAGGCAACGTACTAGCCTTTACACTAGTGCTAAGGGATTGAACCTTAGGGAACCTAACAATTCGATGCGATTTGTGGGTTAACTATTTGATTTCGTATGGATTCTCGATTCAACAGCTCTTGATTCGAACCAATTCTCGCAACGTATTTGGTGTAAAAATTATGTACTTTTTCAAAACAGGTTACAAGTTAGAAAAGCCCCTGGTTGCATTGGGATAGCCTATTCCAAAAATTATATATATCCCAACTTTTTTAAGTTTTTAAACAACTTTTTAGGAATAAATCAATTTACACTCGGAATGACTAATTGATATAGTTTTGGTTTTTTTGTGCGCTCCTAACTACCGCCATTTTAGGTCTTGGAATTGCAACTGCATACAAAGTCCACAATATAATACTTTCAAATAATACTCAGAAATGTAGTGATAAGACAAGACATAATTGGACAGCGTAGTCATAATAATCGGCTCATTTTAAAATGGTCCATTTATTAAACAATTAACATTAACACACAAGTACTGAAAATTGGTACCGGCATTGATTGAAATGTAACACAAAACTGAATTGGAGCAAAATTGTTAATTTATATTGATTTACATTTTATTGGTTTTATCATATTCAAAGTATAGGGTGAATGTTGTCTCTGAGTTGGCCCTGCGATTAGGTGGCGACTTGTCCAGGGTGTACACGCCTTCCGTTCGATTGTAGCTGATAGGCACCAGCGCCCCCCGGGACCCCAAAGGGAATAAGCGGTAGAAAATAGATGGATGGATGGATGGATATTCAAAGTAGAAATGTGTTATAGTCTACCCACATTTATTTTTTATGAAAACAAACTTGACATTTAATATCTTATCATTTATTATGACAATAACAACCTTGTTACTGGCATAAGTACAAACTTATATCTTGCGATTAATTGTACACGTTCATTATGATGGTATGCACGCAAATCATAGACCACATACAATAACACGCACAGGTCATTGGCCATTTTGTTTTTTTAAAAGATCCTATTGAAGCATTTGTGCCAGTTGCATTTTTCTATTTTGTGCAATGTTCTAATCTGAGAGGTGTTCTGTCTTTTTAGAATGTGTAAAAAGAAAAAAAAAATGGTGCTTTGTACTAAACAAACTTGAATGAATCCTGCGATTTATGAATGTTTCAGGCCAAGCTGAATCGCGGAGAGGCATGTTTATCTACTGCTTTCCCCTACGACGTGGCCACCCTTATCAAACAGTTCTGCAGGGAGCTTCCGGAACCGTTATTTCCTCCGGAGATCCAAGACGCCATGCTCAAGGCCCAGATGCTTGCTCCTCTGCAGGACAGGACCTCGGCCCTCCAACTGCTGTCCTGTTTGCTGCCTGCCAGAAACTCCTCCTGTCTGCATTACTTGTTTGACTTCTTGTCCAAAGTATCCCACAGGTAAAGAGTGGCAGTTTTAAGTTGACTATTTTAGATAGAGCAACCTTTTGAAGAGGCCTAACAGACTGTGATACTGACATCTTGTGGTGGTTTGATGCTATTATGAGACTTGAATGGTAAAAACTAAAAATGTGTTCGGTTAAATCAGCGTTTCTCAAAGGTGGGGCGCGAGGAACGGGAGGAAATTTTACTTTAAATTTTTTTTTTTAAATTATATTCTTAGATTACTTTTTTTTTAATATGCTTTCATTTTCTATATACACTGTAAATCACTTTGTGAGTCTGTCTGTGAAATCTGTTATGTAAATAAATGTGAATTACTTATTTTTCCTGTAGGCTTTAAATTTCTAGGTAAGAGTGAAAGTTTGACAGATATAGCAACAGTAACTAATGGGGGCGGGACTAAGCGGAACAATCTTTCACGCGGATGGGTAGCAGGCTAATGTGTGGACCACAATTACACAAAATGGATACATTTGTGACTCGCACCTCAAAGGTCGTCAAATCAGAGCCAGCGCCTGCAGAGAAACAAAAATCGAAAGGAAAATATGAAGGGTATCTTGCTCTTGGATTCACGGCAACGGTGGTGGGGGCAGAGGAGAGACCCCTGTGTGTTCTGTCTAAAACCGCTTGCAACAGACAGCATGAGACCCAACTAATTAGACACCTCAAGACCACACACCCCAATCATGTCAATAAGCCACTTGATTTCTTTCAAAGAAAACTGGCGGAATAGTTATTCTATTTATTATTGAACTTGATGCAAGTTATACCACAGCTGCACAGTTATTTTATTTATTATTGAACTTGATGTTATTTTATGTTATTGAGTTTGAATGTATACAACTTGAATGTTACTTGACGTTCAATAAATATGAAAATGTTAAACTTGGCATTAGCGTTCTGTTGAGGCGATAGGGGCAGGTGGGGCTTGAAAACTCCCCCTTGTCTAAAGTGAGGGATGACAGTTTGAGAACCACTGGGTTAAATACACGTTAACACAATTGGAGGATGACTGGTAGATGCACGGTGGTCGTCAATTTTGACCAATTTTCTTTTCCTGTCAGATGTGAAGAGAACCTGATGACCGCCTCCAATCTGGCCATGGTATTTGCTCCATGTCTTTTACCGCCTCCCAACAAGGACGAGATGTCCGAAGGACGCTTTGAACTCCGAATTCTCGTCCTGCGCACCTTTATCGAAAATCCGCAATCATTCGGTGCGGTGATCCCCATCCACTGTCAGGATGATGCCGCCGCTTGAGACCCGTACTTAACTCTTGTTGTGACCTACATCGACCAGGTGTGATCCCCAAGGCTGTCATGGATAGCATGGAATTCCTGATGAACTTCCATCTCGTGAAGGACACAAGCTCAAAGAGAGGAACCCGAAAAAGGCACAGTTTGAAAGGTAGGACATTATTAGAGCAGGCCATGTTTGTTCACAGCTGTTGCCAAAACTGGGAAAAAACTGTTTAATTACAGAGCAGCAACAAAACTAATGTAGTTAAAGCAAAGGTCTGCAACCTGCGGCTCTTTCATGCCTCTGCCCTGGCTCCCTTTGGCTTTCCTTTTACATCCATCCATCCATCCATTTTCTACCGCTTATTCCCTTTCGGGGTCGCGGGGGGCGCTGGCGCCTATCTCAGCTACAATCGGGCGGAAGGCGGGGTACACCCTGGACAAGTCGCCACCTCATCGCAGGGCCAACACAGATAGACAACATTCACACTCACATCCACACACTAGGGCCAATTTAGTGTTGCCAATCAACCTATCCCCAGGTGCATGTCTTTGGAAGTGGGAGGAAGCCAGAGTACCCGGAGGGAACCCACGCATTCCTTTTACAGAAAATTTCAAATTAAAATTGCTTTAATTTTAATTCTATTTAGTTTTGAAGAGTTCCGTGATCCTGTAATGTTGTTGTTGTATTTTTTAGCGGTCAACTCAGACATCTAAATTGGAATATATGAACATCCTAGCAGTCGGCAGCTTAATGACCGCTGACATTGTTCATTAAGTGATGTTTTATGTATGTTTGCTCTCAAAGTCTGCAGTGAGTAATAGTTAAGGGTGCTTAAAGCCCTACTGAAACCCACTACTACTGACCACACAGTCTGATAGTTTATATATCAATGATGAAATATTAACATTGCAACACATGCCAATACAGCCTTTTTAGTTTACTAAATTGCAATTTTAAATTGATTACGCGTGACATCACTGACTGTAAGGAAATATTAGCACTGCACCACACGCAGCTAAAAGTCGTCTGCTTTAATCTCATAATTACACAGTATTTTTCACATCTGTGTTGCTGAATCTTTTGCAATAATGGAGACTATAAAGAACAATGCTGTTGGTAAAAAGCGGTGGATTGCAGCTGTCTTTAGCACCGAGACACAGTCTGTTATTCTTTGTTTGTTGTGAAGCTTTAACACAGAGCGGTCAAGCGAACGTTTTCTCTACGTCAACCAGCATGTTTTTGGATGGGGAAATTGTGATATATATATCTTACCGGAGACATCCATGGATTATTCGTCGTCCTGCAGCAGCTGTCATGTCAAAAAAGGCAGCTGTGAGCTTGGCTCCTCGGCTTCTCTCTAAGACACTGTGTGTTCACCGCAGCCATCCGACCTCGAGGTATGCCTTGACAATCTTTAAAATCTCACTAAAACTATTAAAACCATAACTAGATAAAGATCTTCCAGAATCATCCTAGTAAATGTGTCTAATTACATCTGGAACGGAGGCAGTCTTTATTTTTTTTTTTCCTTTAGTCCTTCACTATCAATATCCTAATTCACGAATCTTTCATCCTCGCTGAAATTAATGGGGAAATTGTCACTTTCTCGGTCCGAATTGCTCTTACTGCTGGTGTATCCCATTTATAAACAATGTCAATATGTGTGGAGCCCTGCAACTCGTGACGTCACGCGCACATACTTCCGGTAAAGGCAGGACTTTTCTATTAGCGACCAAAAGTTGCGAACTTTATCGTCTATGTTCTCTACTAAATCCTTTCAGCAAAAATATGGCAATATCGCGAAATGATCAAGTATGACACATAGAATGGACCTGCTATCGCCGTTTAAATACGAAAATCTAATTTAAGTAGGCCTTTAAAGTGATCAAAATATGTAATTATCAAATATAAATGTGCCTGTTACTACATTAAATACATACTTACCTGGGGGTACTTGAAGGTATGCCAAGGGGTACGTGAGATTTTTTTTTTTTTAATATTCTAAAAACAGCAACATTTCAAAAATCCTTTATAAATATATTCATTTAATAATACTTCAACAAAATATGAATGTAAGTTCATAAACTGTGAAAAGAAATGCAACAATTCAATATTCAGTGTTGACAGCTAGATTTTTTGTGGACATGTTCCATACATTTTTATATTAAAGATTTTTTTTTTTTTTTTGTGAAGAAATGTTTAGAATTGGGCTTCACTTTGGCAGAGGGGTTAGTGCGTCTGCCTCACAATACAAAGGTCCTGAGTAGTCAGGGTTCAATCCCAGGCTCGGGATCTTTGTGTGGAGTTTGCATGTTCTCCCCGTGACTGCGTGGGTTCCCTCCGGGTACTCCGGCTTCTTCCCACTTCCAAAGACATGCACCTGGGGATAGGTTGATTGGCAACACTAAATTGGCCCTAGTGTGTGAATGTTGTCTGTCCATCTGTGTTGGCCCTGCGATGAGGTGGCGACTTGTCCAGGGTGTACACCGCCTTCCGCCCGATTGTAGCTGAGATAGGCGCCAGCGCCCCCCGTGACCCCAAAGGGAATAAGCGGTAGAAAATGGATGGATCTTTAGAATTAAGTTGATGAATCCAGATGGATCTCTATTACAATCCCCAAAGAGGGCACTTTAAGTTGATGATTACTTCTGTGTAGAAATCTTTATTTTAAATTGAATCACTTGTTTATTTTTCAACAAGATTTTTTTTATTTTTATATCTTTTTTTTCCAAATAGTTCAAGAAAGACCACTACAAATGAGAAATATTTTGCCCTCTTATACAATTTAATAAATCAGAAACTGATGACATAGTGATGTATTTTACATCTTTATCTCTTTTTTTCAACCAAAATTGCTTTGCTCTGATTAGGGGGTACTTGAATTAAAAACATGTTCACAGGGGTTTACATCACTGAAAAAAGGTTGAGAACCACTGTCTTAATGATTAGGAATGATGGGCAAAATTCCGAGAAACAGGGCAGTACCCCTTTTAATAATGCTTTTTGGTCCTTGGTACTATTTATTAGGGCTCAACAAAAAACGATTCACAGCAATCAAATGTTCAAAAATCAAGTTATTTTTTCTTTTCTTTTTTTTTCTTTTTCTAAATGCTTGGACATTTTTAGGCCATTTGTGTCCGTGCAATCAAGTTTTTTTAACCTGTAACCTGTTTTCAAAAAGTTTCATTATGATTTTTACCAAATGTCTAAAGATATATAGATAAATCGCTTTCCACATGCGGTGCATCAAACGTATCCTTTAGGGGTGTGGGGAAAAATCGATTCGAATACGTTGTGCGATTCGGAATCGATTCTCATTTTAAAAAAAATTGATTTTTTTTATTTATTTTTTTAATCAATCCAACAACCACTACACAGCAATACCATAATTCCAAAACCATACCTGACCCAGCAAAACTCAGAACTGCAATAAACAGAACAATTGAGGAGACACAAACACGACACAGAACAAACCAAAAGTAGTGAAACAAAAATGAATATCAACAGTATCAATATTAGTTATAATTTCAGCATAGCAGTGATTAAAAATCCCTCAGACATTTATAAAAATTAAAAAAAAGAATAGTGGCAGTGGCTTACACTTGCATCGTATCTCATAAGCTTGACAACACACTGTGTCCAATGTTTTCACAAAGATAAAATAAGTCATATTTTTGGTTTGTTTAATAGTTAAAACTAATTTACATTCTTGCAATCAGTTGATAAAACATTGTCCTTTATAATTATAAAAGCCTTAAAAAAAATCTCTACTCTGCTAGCATGTCAGCAGACTGGGGTAGATCTTGCTGAAATCCTATGTATTGAATGAATACAGAATCGTTTTGAATCGGAAAAATAATTTTTGAATCGAGAATCGCGTTGAATCGAAAAAATCTATATTATCGAATTGCGACCCCAAGAATCGATATTGAATCGAATCGTGGGACACCCAAAGATTCGCAGCCTGTAGTTGGCAGGACTACTTTCTATACAGTGTCATTCTTCAGCGGGCTAATATCCATAGCATGAACTCTCTGCTTAGCCAGCGCCGTCTTCGATGGCTGTGACATGTTCGGCAGAGGGAGGACGGACGGCTTCCCGAGGACATTATGTATGGACAATTGGCTGCTGGTTCCAGACTTGTTGGTTGTCTCTCCCTCCGGTTCAAGGACGCATGCAAGAGATCTGAAGGAGTGTAATATTCCTCTAGACAGCTGGGAGATACAGGCGAAGAACCAAAATGTCTGGCGTCAAGTGGTTAGACGGTGTATTGCAGAGGCTGATTTGAGGAGAGGCCAGCTCGCAGAGAAGGGAAAGGAGGAAACTTACTGCAAATACCATCGTACAGCAGGAGCGGGACGAAGTCTCTACACATGTTTGCGCAAAGTGCAACAGGGACTGTCACTCAAGGATTTGCTTGCACAGCCATGCTAGGCGTTGTCAACAAACATGAATGTACCGTATCAACAAAACATGAAGTTAAAATGTGAAAATTATAATTCAATAAGTGCATTGTCTAATTACAACACATTAAAACTGAAAATATATTAATGACTAAAATAGGATGACAAAATTATTTACATAAAAACAAACTATTAAAGTACCATTACAACATTAAAAAAATAAATAAAAAAAATAAATTAATCAAATCGAAATAAGTGTCTGACACAAGAGTGTAAATTAGCATGGTCATCTGTGACTAAGCTGCCAAAGATAGAGATATCCATCTCCTATATCTTTGGCAGCTGAGATGATAGATATCTATCTATATCCTATTTGCATTTGCAGTGACTGTAGGACAGCGTTTCTCAAAGTGTGGGGCGGGCCCCACTGGTGGGGAATAGACACATGACAGGTGGGGCGCGAGGAACGGGAGGAAATTTCACTTTTATTTTTTTATTCTTAGATTTTTTTTTTTTTTTTACTATGCTTTCATTTTCTATACACACTGAATCACTGTGATTCTGTCTGTGAAATCTGTTATGTAAATAAATGTGAATTACTTATTTTTCCTCTAGGCTTCAAATTTCTAGGTAGGAGCAAAAGTTTGACGGATATAGCAACAGTAACTAATGGGGGAGGGGCTAAGCGGAAAATCTTTCACACAGATGGGTAGCAGGCTGTGTAGGGTTGGGTATCGTTTGAATTTGAACGATTCCAATTCCGATTCTTTGTTTCGATTCCGATTCCTGACTATTCTCGATTCCGATTCTTCTTGTACCATGCCGGGATCAATGTATTTGCCAGGTAGTCCCTGGAAGGTGGTATGTATTTTGGGTTGAGAGTTTTCACCATATCCCTGCAAACATAAACATGTAATGTTGCTGTTACTGTTTAGTCCAGTATCAATTATCTTAGCTCTAACGTTATTGCTTAACTAATCTAAATGTTGGAGATTCCACCTCTGAAAAGGGATGCAGTTTTTTGACTATGTGCAGTGACCTTTCAGTGGCACTCTTCCATCTGTGGCACCGACATCTTCCCCATTGCCGCTACGGTGAACGGAGTACGCTGAGCACATCGCGGAGCCTGGCTAGCAGGTTGTAAATTGTCTATGAAAAAATACGCGGGCCAATTTGTTAGCTGCCTCAAAGTTGGCGCAAAACACATTGCATATATATTGTTTTACTTGCCGGATTCGGACTGCAGTGCAGTCACTGAGGTGCCAGGCTGGGCGTCACAGCCGGAGTCAGAGGAAGAGGCAGAGGAGGACGGTCGGCGCAGCGCG
Source organism: Nerophis ophidion (assembly GCF_033978795.1). Classification (NCBI taxonomy): domain Eukaryota; kingdom Metazoa; phylum Chordata; class Actinopteri; order Syngnathiformes; family Syngnathidae; genus Nerophis; species Nerophis ophidion. The sequence goes on from NC_084634.1 coordinate 27,413,480, forward strand.
TCGAAGACGGGACACGCATTTATTTGTACTCCATGAATTTGGAGGTGCTTCATCATGTTCGACGTACACCCTCCTAAGCACAAAACAGTCCTGTCGCACGTGTTACATTTCGCCGACATTTCATTTTTTTTTTAGTAAAATAAGGCCACACTTTCGACCGCCGACGCCCGCTATCCATGCTTGACTGACTCGCTCGGCTACATAGGCTCGGCTATGCTAACACTCCCGGCGGTGGGCGCTTCTTAGTTGGTGTTCAGCGGCTTCTTCTTTCGGTCGGCGGACCTATTTTTTTTTCCGCTCTGCGGACTGGGTATCGAAACTAGGAATCGAAATTTAAACTTTTGAACGATTCTGGGAGAATCGGAAAGTTAGTCCCGGTTCCAATCGATACTCGATACCCAACCCTACTAATATGTGGGCCACAATTACACAAAATGGATCAATTTGTGACTCGCACATCAAAGGTTGTCAAATCAGAGCCAGCGCCTGCAGAGAAACAAAAATCTGACGGGCTTAATCAACCAAAAAGCCAACCGAAAGGAAAATATGAAGGGTATCTTGCTCTTGGATTCACGGCAACGGTGGTGGGGGCAGAGGAGAGACCCCTGTGTGTTCTGTGTCTAAAACCGCTTGCAACAGACAGCATGAGACCCAACTAATTAGACACCTCAAGACCACACACTCCAATCACGTCAATAAGCCACTTGATTTCTTTCAAATAAAACTGGCAGAATAGTTATTCTATTTATTATTGAACTTGATGCAAGTTATACCACAGCTGCAGTTATTTTATTTATTATTGAACTTGATGTTTTATGTTATGGAGTTTGAATGTATACCACTTGAATGTTACTTGACGTTCAATAAATATGAAAATGTTAAACTTGGCATGGGGGCAGGTGGGGCTTGAGAACTCCCCCTTGTCCAAAGTGGGGGATGACAAAAAATGTTTGAGAACCACTGCTGTAGGAGATGTTAGTAACTGACTTATTTATGCTACACATAATTTGACTCACCTTTTTGTTTTGTTGCGTTGCTTGGGTCAGTGAAGACTGCGCGGTGGATTCAAGGAAGGTCAAAGGTCAGACTGCCTGTCTCTCAGCAGAAACTGGAGCCCACCCTGCAGGAAAAACCGACACTGAGGAGGAGTCTGGGTCTGGAGACTTTCCCCAATGTCCTTCTGTTTAGGACATGTCTGCCATCCACAGGTACTTCCATGTGTTATTGGTGTAAATGATATCTAAAAAGAAATATCTCGAAATCTTTGCATAGAACACAACTTTTCCGGTGCGGCGTCTACATCTGAGAGAATGAGGAGGTAAGTTTTTTTATTTGAAGCAAAACCTTTTTATGGTTAATTGATCTGACTTATGAAAACGCACTTTGGCCTTTTCCAAAGGCTGGTTCGAGGACCTGATGTCGCCTTCACACCTTCTGCACTCGCTGGAATGGGAAAATTACAGCTAGCGGCCTGGAATAGACGCTCCTCTCTATGACACAAGTACACATGGATTTTTGTTTTAAATAGTAATAATCACCATTTAATGATTTATGTAAACATTTGTATTTATGTTGTATGGGTCATGTGTCTGCATAATTCATGCTCAATAAAATGTTTTCATGTTTATACAAAAATACAAGCATTTTCATGATTGGATTTTCCTTTAAGTCTCAAGGGACAAATGTGTTTTTTTGTTTGTCGTGTCAGTACATTTTTCAGATTTTTTACCATAATTGTTACTTCATTATACAGACTTTATCCTGAGGTTTTTTTTTCCCCCAGTTAAATTTCAATGTCCAATTATTTCACAGGTGTACAATACGCTGGCTCTTACTCCAAAGCCTTCATTTTCCCATGGATATACTAACATTTTAGATTCATATTTTTTCTCTTTGCTCGAATACCTCAAACATTTTTTGGTTTAACCCTTTGATGGCCTGTTAATCAAATGTCACAGGTTGAAATTGGTATAAATTTTACATGAAATTTTGTTTTTTGAAGGGTGTAGAACAATCTGGATTAATGTATTTGCTCAAATATCACAAACCTCGGTCTTAAAATTATCACAAAAAAAAATTTAAGCAAAAGTTTTAAATGTGTATGAATTTTTATAACTAGTTATGTAAGTGTCAAAAATTTTGAAGTAAAAAAAAAACATGAATCCAAATGTTTGCTTCAGTCCTAAACACAATTATACTTTTTAACAAATACCATTTTTAAGTTAATATATTTTTGCATAAGTTTTTTTTTACTATTAATCTTATTCACAATTCTTAAACGTTTTAAATTTTTGTTAAAAACTGAAGTTTAAGACATTTAAAAGTAAAAAACAAATCTAAAATGTTACACTTTTTAGACCTAAACACAATTATCTAAAATGTTTTAACAAATAGCTTTAAATGTATGTAAATTTGAATAACGAGTTAGTTTACTCATTCATACCTGTTGAAAAGTGTATAACAATTTTGATTAGGACACAACAGAAAATAGTCAAATGTTTATTCTCAGTCCTAAACAATCATCACATATGTTTTTTAATTTTTTTTGCATATATAGAAGTTTAAAATTAGTACACTTTTGCATGAGTTACTTTAGTATTAACCTGTTTTTTACTATTAATCTTATGTTTTACATTTTTGTTGAAAACTGAAATTTGAGACATTTAAAAGTAAAAAACAAATCTAAAATGTGTTACACTCTTTAGACCTAAACACAATTATCTAACATGTTTTAACAGACAGCTGTAAATTTGTGTAAATTTGAATGAGTTATTTTACTAATTCATACCTGTTAAAAAAATATAACAGTTTTGATTAGGACACAACAGAGAATAGTCAAATGTTTATTCTCAGTCCTAAACAAAATCAAACATGTTTTTAAAAAAAAATTTTTACAAATAGAAGTTTAAAACTAGTATAGTTTTGCATGAGTTATTTTAGTATTAACCTGTTTTTTTACTATTAATCCACAATTCTTAAACGTTTTACATTTTTGTTAAAAATGGAAGTTTGAGACATTTAAAATTAGAAAAACTAATCTAAAATGTTACACTCTTTAAACCTAAACACAATTATCTAACATGTTTTAACAAATAGCTTTAAATTTTTGTGAATTTGAATAACGAGTTAGTTTACTAATTCAAACTGTTAAAAACGTTTTGATTAGGACTGCTGTTTGAGACTTTTGAGCAAAAACACAACAGAAAATAATCCAAAACGTTTATTCTCAGTCCTGAAAAAATCATCAAACATGTTTTAATTCTTTTTTTTACAAATATAGTTTAAAATTTGTATACTTTTGCATGAGTTATTTTGCTATTAACCTGTCAATGTATATATATAAAAAAGTTTGAGACATTTTGAGTGAAAGTTAAAACAAATCGGAATTCAAAATGTGTTCACGCTTTTAAAAAAGGTGTTTAGCTTTGAATATAAATTGAATATTGACATAAAGACGAGTCTGTTTTATCTACTGCTGAAATTTGACACTCGAACGTGTCCCTGTTCCCTCTTGTCTCCCCGGCTGAACACACAAGCCAATCAGGAGAGAGTAGTGTTGGTTACTAAGCAACTGAGCCTGGACCTCTTATGCAACACTGTAGCCAAGGAAACCCACTCAGTTTTTCAAAATAAATGTCACGTGAATAAATTCGAACTATGACATTTTTCATACAACTCCAACAAAACGGGGACTGAAAATGTTTTATAGTTTAGCTGTGGTCTCAAATAATTCACTTCCTGATGGTTTATTGATAGTCGCTTTATTTTTTATTTTGAAAGCCGGAAACGCGGACATTCGTTATGCTTTTACCTTGATGGACATCGGTTTAGTCTGCAGCTCATTTTATTGACACAAGGTAGGAAAAGTAACACATCTCTTTTGATTAAGATACAATTGCTATATTTTTTTCTGGCGAACACTCAAACAGCTCACCTGAACGTAAATTAAAGCAGGTTGTGAGGTTCTATATATATGCGTGACCATGGCTATAAATAGATCTTAATGGCAGTGTTTAGGCAGGAGCAGATTTTTTCTTTTTTTTTTTTTTTTGCGTTCATGTGCATCAATCATAACAGAGTCAATCTCATATTTATTCAAACGTAATTATGTAATTACTGAAAAGTACACAATTTTGCTCATCTTTGGCGCGTTTGTTTTGTTCACCTGCAGATGACGGACATGAGCTGGGCGGTGCGGTTATCGCTGCTGGGGCTCCTGGTGGTCCCGCAGCTCGGCGGCGCTGCGGCCCGCAGTACCCCCGGGGCTGGCCAGGTGTCCGAGGCCGACATCCAGCGTCTCCTGCACGGCGTCATGGAGCAGCTGGGCATCGCTCGGCCCAGGGTGGAGTATCCAGCCCACCAGGCCACCAACATCGTCGGTCCGCAGAGCATACAGGGTAATAATAATTTATATTGCATATAAACCAACAAACCCGCATACGTCACACCGTTATTTGTATATTCTTATTACATACATAGGACTATTCTAAATGGCATTATATTTTCCTCCACTAGGCGGTGCTCACGAGGGGCTGCAGCACCTTGGTCCTTACGGGAATATTCCCAACATTGTCGCAGAGCTGGCAGGGGACAATGTTCCCAAAGACTTCAGTGATGATCACAGCTACCCGGACCCCCCAAACCCTTGTCCCCTCGGAAAGACGGGTAGGAACTCAGGCTTTTAGGGGGATGAATTAGGGACAAAACTAATCTTTGACATTTTTAAAATCTCGTTTTGAAAGAATACATAGCTAAGTGTATACAAGATAAAATACGTTATTAAATGTTTTAAATATATATTTTGATATTTGAGCTGGGCTTCACGGTGGCAGAGGGGTTAGTGCGTCTGCCTCACAATACGAAGGTCCTGCAGTCCTGGGTTCAAATCCAGGCTTGGGATCTTTCTGTGTGGAGTTTGCATGTTCTCCCCGTGAATGCGTGGGTTCCCTCCGGGTACTCCGGCTTCCTCCCACTTCCAAAGACATGCACCTGGTTGATTGGCAACACTAAATGGTCCCTAGTGTGTGAATGTGAATGTGAATGTTGTCTGTCTATCTGTGTTGGCCCTGCGATGAGGTGGCGACTTGTCCAGGGTGTACCCCGCCTTCCGCCCGATTGTAGCTGAGATGGGCGCCAGCGCCCCCCGCAACCCCAAAAGGGAATAAGCGGTAGAAAATGGATGGATGGATCTTGTCTTATATTTGGGTCGCTATTAAATAAATGATCTTTTGCAGGACCAAAACGCCCGAGTCAAATACTTTTTACAGTATATATTTTTGGTCTGGTTAAGTTCGTTTTCAATTTTTTTTTCTTTTTCCTATTCATCCCTTTTTTTCTTTTTTAGATTAATTTTTCTTTATTCTTCCACTTTTTATGATATACATGTCTTTTCACGTTTTATTTTTCAGATACATGTATTTTCCTTGTTTTATTTTTCAGATTATTTTTTTCTCTTTTTTCTTGATTTTTCCTTTTTTACCCCCTTTTTTTTCTTCATTTTCTTGTTCTCATTTTTAAACATTTTTCCTTTATTTAAATGTTTTTATTTTTAGGTAAACAAAATTCTCTTTTTCCTTTTTAGATTTTAATTTTTCTGATTCTTTTACTTTTTTCCTCTTTATTGTTCAGATAATATTTTTCTTTTTGTTCTTTTTTCTATTTTTGCCCTTTTAGTTTTTCCGATGTATATTTCCATCTTTCCTTTTTGTTACTTTTAATCTATTTGTCTTTTTTCTTTCTTAATTTTTCCCCCTTTGTATTTATTAATCATATTTTAGATGTTTTTTTCTTTTTTTCTTTTTTCTTTGCCTCCTATTTTTTTCAGGTTTTTTTCAAGTTTTCCTTTTATCTACCTTTTATATTTTTAAGATAATTTTCTCTTTTTCTTTCTTTTTCCTTTTTCCCCTTTTTACTTTTTGAAATATTCTTATTTTACTCCACCCCCCTCTTCTTTTTTCTGATTATTTTTTCCACCTGATTTTTTTCTTAAATCTGAAAAAAATTGTGTACTTATTTTTTCAATAAATGCACTGATAATTTTTCCAAATTCAACGTCAAAACCTGATTTTTCGGTTTCAAAATGTATTTTCTCAAGTACAACATGTTTGGGCCCTAATTTAGCTCCATTTCCTGAGGGAACTCTCCTGAAGGAATCAATAAAGTACTATCTATCTATAAGTTATATTTCTGTCAACAATGGTATGTTTGGGGGAAATAATTATCGCTGTTTATACTTCCTGTTCAGTAGCTGACGGGTGTATGGAAAACGCTCCAGACACAGCCGAGTTCAGCCGGGAGTTCCAGAAGCACGGACACTTGTATGATCCGGGAAACCAGTACCCAGCTCTGATGAAGTGGGTCAGTATAAACATTAATATTAACACAATTTTTGTAGCCATAAAACAATATTTTTCTGTTTGTGGCCCCAATGTCTGTCTTTAGTATTACTCATTTATTCCTATGTAAACTGAAGGGTCCTCACAAACACACTCAGCATGTTTATATGCACTAAAACAATATTTATTGGCTTCATATGATTAAAGCTAGATTTTTAAAACATGTAAAAGCATCATTGAGCCTCTTTAAAATCTCCCAGAATTATTTGTAACCCTGCTGTAATCCATTTTTTACATTTATTTACTATTTTTATCCCCTTTACCGTAAAGTACAGTAGATATTAGATGACATGTAAAATTATTATCAGTGCATAAGAATTATATCACAAATTACATTATTATTTGGGATGCCCCAACTTTTTCACTTCAGATACAATACTTACATTGGAGCGTTGAGTTATGGATGGAAATCCGATACGATATCAGCACAAATTATAGTACATACTTTTGTTATTTTGTAGTGTGGGATATTAGCAAAAACTAAATTGGTAACTACCTAGCGTAGTAAACGCTAGCCGAAAACTGGTGCACCAATTGCTAGCTGACAATTTGCGCACTCCTTGCTCGTTGACAATTGACGCTTTAATCACTATCTGACAACTGTGCACTCATCGCTAGATGACAACCATCGCGTTACTCGCTACCTGTCAACTCTAGCAGAAGGTTGGAGCGGCAATATTTAGCTAGCGATTGGCGCTATCATCGCGGGCTAACAGCTGGCGTGCTAACCGCCAGCTGAAAATTGGCGCACCAGTCACTGGCTGACAATTGGCATGCCAATCGCCAGCTGACCACCGGCGCCCTAATTGCTATCTGACAACTTTGCACTCATTGTTGGATGACAACCGACGCGTTACTCGCTAGCTGTCAACACTAGCAGAAAACTGGTGCGGCAATCGCTAGGTAACTATTGGCGCACTCATCGCTAGCTGACAACTGTCGCGCTAATTGCCAGCTGAAAACCGCTGCGCTAAAAGTACTCAAACAAAACAATGCTAAGTATGAAAAACACTAACCTTTTTTTTTTAACAGTTTGGAATGGACGCATGCTATTTTTAAGTTGAAGTGGAGTGGCAGTTTTTCTTGGCAACACTTACTGGTCGCAACAATTGATAAATCAAGCCCATTATGCAGTTTGTCGAATGATCCGGACACGTTTGTTACTGGATACTTTCTAATAAACTTCATCCTTGAAGACTTTGTAATCAATATGCTACTATAATTATTTGATACTAGTTTATATTGACAAATGTGTTTTCAAACTGCGATTTTGTTCAATTAAGGACATTTATTACTACGTATGTCTAGCTTGTGTGCTATTGTGTGCTCAGTTGTTGTGTAGCAGCTATCTTTTAGTAGCTTATACCCTATCATGTTTACTTGTTTGAGTAAAATATAACAACTGATATTCCATATTAATACCACAAAAAAGCTGCAAAAAAACACACTTCGGACCTAGACTTAAAAATAATTGCTGCAGCGTGCGCCAAAGAGCAAAACCAAGATGTGTTTTCCGTTCATTTGAAGAGTTGAGTGAAGGCGTTAACACTGGTTGTAAATTGTCTGTTTTTTGTTTTGTTTTTATCTTTCCAGAATAAGGAACTTCTGTACCAAAAACTGAAGGGCGGCGCAAAGCGGAGAAAAAGGGTGAAAGACCTTTTGGACACATCGTTTTGAGTTATCAACAAATCCCACAGTAGTCCCTGACTTGTATTTTCTCCATGTCCTGTTTACAGAGCGTCAGCAACCCTTACCTGATGGGCCAGAGGCTGGACAATGTGGTGGCCAAGAAATCTGTCCCCGACTTCTCGGAGGAAGAGGAGGCGTCGACCATGCCTGCAAGCACCAAACCCACAAGTTAAATTCAAATATAGTTTTGGTTACAATTGAAGCAGTCCAAAAAAATCTTTGAGAATAAGGCAACGAGTTTATTTTGATCATATGTCAACTGGCTAGGTTAGAATTTATATCAAAAAGTGTTTATTCATAATGATGGAGATGAACATAAAACCCTATAAGCAGATATCTTGAATATAAACAGGGGTGTCCTGATCCGATATTGATATCAGCAATAAATGGAATATCGGTCCGCGTGTAAAATGCGCACAGCTGGGCAGCCAGTTAACGTCTAAACGTCCTCCAGTAAACACAATTTGAGATTTTTTCGGATTTTAGTCAAGTCATTTACAAAAGGTAAACATGGTAGCCTATATGTTACTAGGAGGTAGCAGCTACACAACAGCTAAGCACACAATAACATGCAAGCTAGATGTGCGAAATGTGTTCTGTATTTAACAATATTGCAGTCTAAAACAGAGCATTTGTCAATATAAACAAGTACAAACTAATTATAGTTGAGTGTCACTTATCAAGTCTCCAAGGCAGATATCAGAAAATATCCAGTAACAAACATGTCAGCATCATTCAACTTTCAGCGTCATGAGCTAAACATAGGGTTGTGTTTCTCAAGTATTTTCTGTTAGGTCGCCCTTTGGATGAAGAAAACATTCCGCGCTTGTATCATTTGTCTTTAAAATTGCTGTAGGTACATCTCAGCATAACATTGTATTCTTAATAACATAAAAAAATATATATATATAGGTCAACGTGCAACACATTTTAACTTTTTTGACATTGTTTAAAAAAAAAGTAATACTTATTTAAACTATACATTTTCTATGACCATTTGAGCCATTTGATACTAAAAAATAAAGTCAATAATTAAAAAAAATAAATTCACATTAATCCGGGTGTACAACTAACACAACACATTTGTAAAACACCTTGCTGATTTAAAAAAATAATCAAAACCAAATAATCTAAAGTCAGCATTAATGGCTACAACAAGCACGTTTAGCAGTGCACAGCTTTTTGAAGAAAGCGTGATACTGATAAAGCACGTGACCCCAATGGCATCCCACTTAAATAAATATTGTGGCCAGTAGGTGTCGCCAAAAACAACACTTTAATTTAAAGACAGCATAAATCAATTCCTGCATGGTTAATAGTAAATATACTAGTGTTTTTCATACCTACCATTGTTTTGTGTGTATAATTACACTTAAACCTTTGTACAACTTTCCACACTACAAAATACTACATAAGATTCCTGCTGATGCCGAATCGGATCAGTATCGGCCGTTACTGAGAGCTCCAACAGCGGTATCGGAAGTGAAAAATTTGTATTGGGACACCCTTAAATTGTACAGTATAGATTACTTCAACAGTGGCTGTAAAGAGATTAAAATACTCATTTTGATTATGTGTTTGTCTTGAAAAAAGTTATTACAAAGTATATTAAACCTTTGCAAAATTAAATCCAACTCTTTTTGTTGTGTGTGACACATTTGGCGATAAAACAGTGGTTCTCAAAACACTTGGCTCTCCAAGTAGCACTGTAATGACCAGCATGGAAATACAATAGTGTATTAGGCCTAAGTATTCATTAAAAACAAGGCAAAAGTATAATAGTTTTGGCTGCTGCAACATTAGACACAGTTTGAACAGTAACACTGTGTTTGAATATTAAATTAAGTGATTATTTGGCATACCACTAGATGGCGCCAAAGCATAGCTTTTGATTGGTTGATTGAAACTTTTATTAGTAGATTGCACAGTACAAGTACATATTCCGTACAATTGACCACTAAATGGTAACAGCCGAATAAGTTTTTCAACCTGTATAAATCGGGCTCCACGTTAATGGTAAAAAGCTATAGAACAGGGGTCTCAGACACGCGGCCCGCGGGCCAGTTGTGGCCCGCGAGACGTTATTTTGCGGACCCACCTTAACATGAAAGTTTAATATTAGTGTGGCCCGCAAGTTTTATATGAATGGTGCTTGACAGCGTTGTGTGCTCCAAACAGAGACAATTTTTGTTATGTGGGTTCAAAATGTCTCTTTCAACGTTCTGGGTTGCCAACCCCTGCGTTAGTGGGAAAGCGGCAAATAACTGAAAGCGACAGAGACGTTGCCAGGGAGACGTGGGTTTTCTTAGGTGCCTAGCTGCAGTCACACCGCAACACCTGTCCGTCAGTATTAACAGTCCACAATAACCTGGACCAATTCTAACAGTTATTTGTTTTTTTTTTAATTGTATAATTTGCATTGCCTCACACAATGAACACTACATATACAGTGGGGCAAAAAAGTATTTAGTCAGCCAGCGATTGTGCAAGTTCTCCCACTTAAAATGATGACATAGGTCTGTAATTTTCATCATAGGTACACTTCAACTGTGAGAGACAGAATGTGAAAAAAAAATCCAGGAATTCACATTGTAAGAATTTTAAATAATTTATTTGTAAATTATGATGGAAAATAAGTATTTGGTCAACCATTCAAAGCTCTCACTGAGGGAAGGAGGTTTTGGCTCAAAATCTCATGATACATGGCCCCATTCATTCTTTCCTTAACACGGATCAATCGTCCTGTCCCCTTAGCAGAAAAACAGCCCCAAAGCATGATGTTTCCACCCCCATGCTTCACAGTAGGTATGGTGTTCTTGGGATGCAACTCAGTATTCTTCTTCCTCCAAACACAACGAGTTGAGTTTATACCAAAATGGATACATGGATGATACAGCAGAGGATTGGGAGAATGTCATGTGGTCAGATGAAACCAAAATAGAACTTTTTGGTAAAAACTCACATTCTATCACTCACAGTTGAAGTGTACCTATGATGGAAATTACAGACCTCTGTCATCATTTTAAGTGGGAGAACTTGCACAATCTTTGGCTGACTAAATACTTTTTTGCCCCACTGTATTTGTATATGATGCCGCATAACACTCCAGGGACGTCACTTTTTCGCGCTCGCCATCCCGGTATTACCTGCCAACCGCCGTGTTGCTGTAGGGAGGAAAAGCGGAGCAACACACATTGTGAAAAATAATAATATTCTCCGTGCGTCGGCTAAATACAGATATATTCCACTACCACAAGCACGTCTTTTTCAAAGCCTGCAGTAAAGAGAAAGGTTAGTGATGAGCAAAGACAATTCCAGGCAAAGTGGGAGATGCAATATTTCTTTGTTGAGCCCAGGGGAACCCAGACGTGTCTTATTTGCACAGAGAAAGTTGCGGTGCACAAGGGATACAATTTGAAACGTCATTATACAACTAGACATGCTGAAGATATGCAAAACAAATTTTTAAGAAACCTTTTCTTGCGGCCCAGCCTCACGCAGACTCTGCGTTCAGTGGCCCCCAGGTAAATTGAGTTTGAGACCCCTGCTATAGAATGATGTAAAATTATGTTTGAAAAAAAAAAATATATATATATATATATATATATTACATATATATATGTATATATATATATATATATATATATATATATATATATATATATACATACACACACATATATTTACTTTAGTTTGTTGCAATGTAATAGTTTTGGTTGTTCCTGTCTTATAAAATAATTATCTGCGTCAGACACGAGTGGCACGTTTTTGTTTTTTTCTGGAAAGGGGGCATGGTTTCAGGGCAGGAGCAGGAAGAAAGCGCATAAAAGCCAGAGAGGACATGCGCACTCAACACATGCTCGGGATATTCTGGAAGATCAACAGGTAATTCAGTATTTCTAACTGCGTAAAACCTGTGCGTAAAGTGTGCGTAAATGTCTCAGTGTGCTTTCCAGCGTCCACGATGAGAGTCCAGTCCTTGTTGACGTTCTCCGCAGTTCTGGTTCTGGTTCCCAGCAAGTCCGCTGCCTTCCAGGGACAGTCTCCGCACGCAGATAAATCCAACCAGAACGACGCGCCGGCGCGTAATTGCCAGCCGTCACCTCCCATCAGCGGCTTTATTTCCCGCGGGATGGCGCCGGCGGAATCGGCGCCACGGACGAGGTTCTGGAGTCCAGCCAGGAGGCGCTGCACGTAACGGAGCGTCGGTACCTGCGCCTGGACTGGTGCAAGACGCAGCCCCTCAAGCAGACCATCCGCCAGGAAGGCTGCCTGAGCCGCGCCGTCATCAACCGCTTCTGCTACGGCCAGTGCAACTCCTTCTACATCCCCCGGCAACGTTTACCGGGACGGGGACGCCTTCGAGTCCTGCTCGGCCTGCAAGCCCAAAAGCTTCAGCACGGTGACGTACACCCTCTTCTGCCCCGGACAGACCCCGGGGACCAGGAAGAAACGGGTGCAGCGCGTCAAGCAGTGTCGGTGCGCCACCATAGGCACGGATTCATAACTTCACTCCAAAAACCTCGGATTTTTATTTGATTTGATTTTTTTTTCTTACTCTAGAAGTCCAACTCACAATGGACTAAAAACATTCTAATGTGGATCAAATTGGACATATTCCAATATTAATTTATTATTTAAGATGAAATGATATAAAGCACATTGATTTTTTTTTACATTTAATGGGGTTTTGTAGTAATTGCTCAAATATTTTTTGATTTGAACTAAAATAATGAAAAATATTTAGAAAATAGTAAATTAAAATAATTTAGTCAATTTATTTTTATATTAAATTAATACTAGTTTTATTGAATTAAACATATTGACAATGGGTTTTTTCTCAAATGTCAAATGTTTTTTGTATTAAACAAAAATCATTAGTTAAAATTTATCGAAAAATATAAAAAAATATTTGTATCAAAGTGAACATGCCGGTATTCCAATATTAATTTATTATTTTAAATTAAATTACATAAAGCATATAGATTTTTTTTTTACATTTAATGAGGTTTTGTAGTAATTGCTCAAATATTTTTTGATTTGAACTAAAATAATGAAAATGATTTTGAAAATCGTAAATTAAAATAATTTAGTTGATTTATTTTTATATTAAATTAATACTAGTTAAATTGAATTAAACATATTGACAATGGGGTTTTTCTAAAATTGGTCAAATGTTTTTTGTATTGAACAAAATTATTAGTTAAAATTTATCGAAAAATATAATAAAATATTTGTATCAAAATGAACATACCAGTATTCCAATATTATTTTATTTTAAATTAAATTACATAAAGCATATAGATTTATTTTTTTTACATTAAATGAGGTTTTGTAGTAATTGCTCGAATATTTTTTGATTTGAACTAAAATAATGAAAATTATTTTGAAAATCGTAAATTAAAATAATTTAGTTGATTTAGTTTTATATTAAATTAATACTAGTTAAATTGAATTAAACATATTGACGATGGGGTTTTTCTAAAATTGGTCAAATGTTTTTTGTATTAAACAAAATTATTAGTTAAAATTTATCGAAAAATATAAAAAAATATTTGTATCAAAATGAACATACCGGTATTCCAATATTAATTTATTATTTAAAATTAAATTATATAAAGCATATATTTTTTTCGGGGGGGACATTTAATGGGGTTTTGTAGTAGTTGCTCAAATATTTTTTGATTTGAACTAAAATAATGAAAAATATTTAGAAAATCGTAAATTAAAATAATTTAGTCAATTTATTTTTATATTAAATTAATACTAGTTTTATTGAATTAAACATATTGACAATGGGTTTTTTCTAAAATGTGTCAAATTTTTTTGTATTAAACAAAAATTATTAGTTAAAATTTATCGAAAAATATAAAAAAATATTTGTATCAAAATGAACATACCGGTATTCCAATATTAATTTATTATTTAAAATTAAATTACATAAAGCATATAGATTTTTTTTTACATTTAATGAGGTTTTGTAGTAATTGCTCGAATATTTTTTGATTTGAACTAAAATAATAAAAATTATTTTGAAAATCGTAAATTAAAATAATTTAGTCGATTTATTTTTATATTAAATTAATACTA